>NW_019240764.1:355393-489086 GCF_002742605.1 Olea europaea var. sylvestris | reverse complement strand
AAGAGAATGAGACCCATGGTCATTTAATCAGAATAATTGGTCTTCCTACCTTTGGGCTCGAAAGCTTCTAGGTCAAATAAGTGGAGAATGTTAACAGGGGATATTGTTACTAGACAGAAAAGGCAACTAGTTCTGTGGCCCTTTTCAAAGCTTCCCAGTAGACGACTTTTTAACTCCAAGGAGAAACAAACAGAAGAAATCCTGTGTGTAATGCATCCTAACTGCTATCAAGAAAATCTAACGGTGAAATTATCAGTATGTCCCTTCTTTGTTGCTAGTCAGTGTCATGATATAGAAGCACATGAGGCAGTGTGTGTCGAGGCAAGGCATATATTCTCGTGAGTGGTCTTGCATGAGCAGAAGTTTAAATTTTTATATCCTGCTTAGAATAGTATTATTTTCTTATTGGACTTGACTTAGGCAGTTTTAGGTTACTTTATATTTTATATTTTAGACTCCAGTTTTCGTATGCTTTTTGGGTTTTTCTGCCAGATTGTGAATGACTTTTCTGTAGAGGTTAAGTTGTGTTAGTTAGAGTGGGTTTTGGAATTATTAGATTTAAAGAGTTTATGAGTAACCTGTGTTCTTCAGGAAACATATCAATTGATTACTATAATTGATTACCAAGTCTCTGGTGTTTTACTTCTGTCTCCACAATAATCCTTTTGTGTTTTCAGTCTTGATATTATTTTATTGGTTTAAGCTTGTCCTCCCACCAAATGGCTTGAATCGCCATTATCTAATGTAACCCATATTTCAAAGCAAATACTACGGTTTGTTTGCCCCTTTTTTTGATATTTTATTTTTAGGTTTTAAAATCCTTGTGCTTTGTGATGTAGGCATTTAGGAGAAGGGGGTGTGTGCTTGACCAACAATCCAACTTAATTATTAGATGCTATAAAATGTAAAAGAACATGAAAAGAATAGACAATAAAAGGTTAGGATTGAAGCTACCATTGTATCACTTATTTTCATCAATGGTAAAGTTAAGCCATTTAAATAGCCTTTTCCTCTCGAAGCATTATACACGTAAGATTCAAAAAAGTTAGTTTCCTTGTCATTCTGCAATGCAAGAAAGAGTACTATTGGTTTGCAGTATGATAGAAAGGTTGGGAAAAGTGGCCTATTTTTATGGTTGGATTTTTCTGAATTTGAAACATGGGTTGATCTTCCTCACTGTCTTATTCTATTTTCTGGTTTTCTTGTTATTCTTATCATCACACGTTAATTCATAACTGCATAATAGAGAACTCTGATATAGGATCAGAAAGGAAAAAGGTAAAAACTCGTAAAGGTTTTATGAAATGTCACTCAACTATTTCCTGTTTGGTTTTATGTACATTTATTAAAATGCTTTGTAAATTGAATTGGCCTTCTAAACGTGAAATGGACTTGTGTCTATGAAAATGTACTGTCAACTCCGTTCATTGTGGACCCTTATGAGTGAAGTCAAAGGGGACTGTAGAACAATGCTTATGATCATGTAGGTTGGTTATTTTGGCTTTACTGGTCAATGTTTCCTGCAGTCCATAATGTTCTTTATGTCCATGATTGGATATCAGTTCTTTTCCTTGGCAGAATAATTTTTTTCCCCATTAATCTCCTCGAGTGACTAGCTACTTGAATGCCTTCATGTTACTTCTAAATTCAGGATGAAAGGGAGATTAAAAGACAGAGAAGAAAGCAATCAAACCGGGAATCTGCTCGCCGATCCAGACTGCGCAAGCAGGTACGAGTTATTTCACAGCTAATTTAGTCTATGCACACACTAGTTATCGTGCAAACCTTAATGCTGTTTCTATGTCTTGTTATATTGGATTTTAGGCAGAATGCGACGAGCTGGCCCAGCATGCTGTAGCTTTAAAAGAAGAAAACTCGTCTCTTAGAGCAGAAGTGGCTCGTATACGGAGCGAGTATGAGCAACTTTGTGCCCAGAATGCATCTCTGAAGGTATTATCCAATATTTGGGTTTATAATCTTACCAGAAATCTTGGTGCAAATCAATATTAAGATTTAAGCTAGCTCCCGATGGTAATATTGAAGCATGTTCGTACGCCCTGATGTTTTCATTAACAACTATTTAAAAGCAGGTAAATTCACTTGCATTTACTGGACTTGTAGAGTAATCTCATCTCAGTCACTGTACATTTTTTTTGGTTTCAAACTGATTACTAGTCTTATAACTATTTTTAATGTAGTCACTCTGTCCATTCCCTAGCCAATCTAATGAAAAACTCCAATATGGTTGCAGATGTGGCAATCAACATGGAAAATGAGTGACTCGATTAAAATTAAAAATTTCAAGTACACTAACTGGAATTTCTCTATAAGTTTAATTTCTTTTGCTCTTTGTTTTGTCTTCGAAGATAATAATGCTGAGGCGTACAATCTCATGAAAATTTTCTTCCACAAATATGATTTTGCAGGAGAAACTTGGTGAAAGTTCCAGTCAGGATGATCCGAGGTGCAGTCAGGATTCCGGCCAAGCAGATAACGAGCAAAGTGGGCAATGAGTTTTGAGAATGAGTGGCTTAACCTAACCAGTAGTGATATGAACTCCAAAATTTAGGTATTGTGTAGTTGAAAATTCTGTCAAAACTTACGATTCTAGTCCCAATATTTGTTTGTCAATTATTGCCCATTATTTGCCATTTGACCAACGTTTTATGGTTGAGGAATCCAGATATAATGTAGAGCTGGTAATTTGTGATTTTACCCTCGTTCAGAAAAAAAGGGTATTGCGTTCATCCATGTTATATTTTTATGTATTAAATTATGGAAATTGTACTGCGAATGTTCGGTAAGATGGATTGACAGTCTATTTAAAGAGAATACCATCCAGTTTAATACTAAGAGAAAAAAAAATATCTCTAGTTTTTATATACATTTAAGTTTGTAGCATTTTGTGTTCACCTTCACAACTAGTATGTTGCCTTGTGAATTATTGCTGTTACCTTGATTACAATGTGTAACCCACTAGACTTTGAGTCGTTTCATTTACTTTTCCTAG
The DNA here is from genome assembly GCF_002742605.1 of Olea europaea var. sylvestris. Taxonomy (NCBI): domain Eukaryota; kingdom Viridiplantae; phylum Streptophyta; class Magnoliopsida; order Lamiales; family Oleaceae; genus Olea; species Olea europaea. The sequence goes on along the minus strand of NW_019240764.1, from coordinate 486,076 downwards.
CTATAATACTCGTTTCATGTATACACCATTGCATTGTTTACCAAGATTTACCGCGAGAGTTATTTCTTTCAATCTCTATGCACGAAAAGGTACAAATATAAAGCCAAAAAGAGGTAAAAACCCTTCAAAATGAAGCTGAAATTCAAAAGCCATTAAGCAACAAAAAATTGTGCTAGGTGATCACCCATTACAAAACCGAACGATCGCTCGTTTACAAAATTGGCTTCCGTAATTCAAAATCTAGGCCGGGCAATCGCCCAGGCCATTTTCCTGCTTCTACCATTTTTTGTTCTCGTTTTGTTTCCGCTTGTTTTTCTCATGGTTGATCACTCTCATCACTTTCAAATTTACTCCTAATTGTTAATTTGAATAATATCCAGCAATCTTCCACTTACTCAAATATAAAATAAGTTCAAACTCAAGTTTAATAATATTTATGTATAGAGTATGGATATCTTTTGATTTGAACCCAACTTTAGCGTATATCTCACAAAGTCATCATTGAAATTCTAGGTAGCATAAAAGCTTTGAACCTATCATTCCTTGTGATGATATCGATGAAATCACACACACGAGAATTAATTGTTCCAAGTTCCATACAATATTGTTTAGCGCTCTTATGGTCATGCATTTCTCTTTTTCATAAACTTTTAAGAGAAAAGCTTCAGCTCTATAAAGGTGGTACTATACGACGAAATTTCATGTATTAAAATACAGAAATCGTTACAAATTGTATTTTTGATAAAAATACAAGTGATGTTAGCCTTCTTGTAATTGCAAAATTGCAAAAATCTCCTGATTAATAATATGAATATTTGAAGACAATGGGCCACGTGGCTTGAATCCTGGTCTTCGAGAATTTGTTGAAAATTTGATTTGTCGAGACTTGACTTATTCAGAACTTGAATCTTGAGGCTTGAACTTGAATTTGATTTGATTTGAAAAAGACTTTGATCTTCTTGGACTTAGTGTGAATCTGTTTGATTCGAAGAAGATTTTGGTTCTATTTATAGGGGAGAATTTGTGCTAATTTTGGTAATTACTCAATTATATTTAATTAAAATGAATAATTGAGTAATTATGATTTTATTTATTTGTTTGTTTGTTTATTTATTTAAAATTTGATAGGGGTTTTCGGGGTTTTATGGACTTTAGTAGACTAAAAATTTAATTGGGCTAATGATTTGAATCAGCCCAATTCATTTTATTTTATTTTATTTATGTCTACAAATGACTCTCAAGATTTATTTATTTATTATGAAATAAATAAATTAATAAATCTTGATTTCGAATTTCTTGATTTGTTCGATTTTTTTTTATTTGATTTGATCTCAAACATCCTATTAGTAAATTAAAACTGATGAAAAATTTGAGAATGAATTTAATAAAATTCTAGTCCCTTGAATTTGAGAATAATAAATTTTTTTGTCGAATTTTGATTATCTATTTATTTATTTATTTTATACGACCCATAACAAATTTTATTTGATTAGGCTTTTTATGTTTTATGGTAAATTGGGCCTAAGAAAAGCCCGTTACACGCCTATTTATGCGAAGAAATTATAAGACTTGGGAACAAGTCTGTTAAATCTTGCAAATAGAGGTAAATGATTTTTTTTTTTCATTTCTTGTTATCCCCCCTCTCTTTTTTTCTCTCTCTCTTATAATATTATTTTACTTTTTGTTGGTTTCCACACATTATGGTTTCTGCAGTAATTGGCTTCTGCTTAGTAGAAATCATTTTCTTTTTCCTTTTTTCTTTTTTTTTTTGACGTGACCCCCTTTTATTATTATTATTATTATTATTAATACGTTTCTTGGTTTCCGTCATCTGGGCGGCGGAAACCAAAAGTGACCAAATTGTGGGCACTTTGGTTTCTGTTTGGCAGAAACCTTAACATTATATATATATTACACGTAAACCCCTCCCCCCCTTTTTTCCTATTTTTTTTTCTTTTCCTTTTTTTTTTTTTATTATTATTATTATTATTATTAATACGTTTCTTGGTTTCCGTCATCTGGGCGGCGGAAACCAAAAGTGACCAAATTGTGGGCACTTTGGTTTCTGTTTGGCAGAAACCTTAACATTATATATATATTACACGTAAACCCCTCCCCCCCTTTTTTCCTATTTTTTTTTCTTTTCCTTTTTTTTTTATTTATTTCTTTTTTTTTTTGGTTGATTACTGTTATTGTTTTTTCTTTTCTTTTTTTTTATTTATTTCTTTTTTTTTTGGTTGATTACTGTTATTGTTAATTTTGTTTTTGTACTTTTGTTTGAACAAAGTTGAAACTAACTTTTTTTTTTTTTACTGTAAGGATTCAACCTTTTTGGAGCGAATCAAGGATTTTGAGGTTCAAAGTTTTCTTTGTGCAAATGTTAATTTTTTTTTTTTTGCAATTATTTTATAAGTTCAGGAAATATATGCTTATAAACAAACTTAAAATTGCAAACCTTTATACACATTAAGGACTAAAGACTGTCACGTTTCACCATCTAATGCACTTTTTGTAGGGGACCAAGGACCTACTTCTTTAACCGTTCAAGGCACTTCATGTAAGGCACTTTATGTTTGAGACCAATGACATGTTCCTTCGATCGTCCAAGACACTTCATGGTTGAAACCAAGGACCTGTTCCTTCGACCGTCCAAGGCATTTTGTGTTGAGGACCAAGGACATGTTCCTTCGACCGTCCAAGTCACTTCATGTTTGGGACCAAGGACCCATTCTTTCGACCATCCATGACACTTTGTGTTAAGGACCAATGATTGGCTCATTTTATCGTCTAAAGCACTTTGTGTTAAGGACGAAGGACCTGTTCCTTCAACTGTCCAAGAAACTTTGTGTTGAGGACCAAGGACCGTTCCTACGACAGTCCAAGGTACTTCATGTTTGGGACCAAGGACCTGTTCCTTCGATTATCCAAGACACTTTTTGTAGAGGCTGCTTACATATTTGGGAGACTCTTGATTTTAGATGATAAACCAATTTAAGAGATTTACCTCCCTTCCTCTTTTTTTTTTTTTTTTCTAGCTAAACTTTTTATTTATTTATTTATTTTTTGCAGGCATGGGTAGAATAAGTTCTAATGATAAAGCAAACTTTGACATACACGAAATTGTTGAGCTTAAAAATCAAGGCAAAAGTTATCTGCATTTCAAAGACACTGATGTGAAGTATCATGCTTAGGCTGGTGTACGAGGTGAACTTAAATTTAGTGTCCATAAGCCAATGACGAATCCTTCTCCTGATCATCTGGACCCATTGTTGGAGTTGCATATGTCCAACATTAGTGAATTTCTTGAGAATTTGGATGTCAGCAAGTCCAACCGTTGTAGCAGTCATCTTACCTTTCTGTGTCTTCCACCTCATCATTCTCAAAGCATGGAGTGCATCCCAAAGGCTGTAATTTGTGAGAGAATTGAAAATAGAGAAATACGATGAGGAAGCGCACTAGTCAGTTGAGGAGAGATTTCTTTTCTTCCAAAATTTTGGGAGTGGTCTTTATGGGTCCAAAAACTTCTACTCAAAAGGAATCTTTGCGAGTTAGCTTTTGCAGTCAGTTCTGCTACAAAAGATTATCATTGCCTAAACTCTATTTATAGAGCTCTTGTGAGGTTTGGTGTTTAGAGACCAATACCTTTGTGACTGCCAATCGTGAAATTGGCATTTCTCTTTAAGACATCTACCAGATAAGTAGACTTTCGATCATGGGTTATTACTATGAGGAAATAGTCCCAAGCCTTTCAGCGTTGACGGATCATCTTCCTAAGTCTTGTCTGTACCTCTTTAATATATTAGCATTAATTGTCCATGCGAATGAATCTGACAGGGTTATTCACGAAGAATGAATTAATTTTTGGTTTCACGAGAATGATTGTGTCCAAAATCCTCGACAACACAAAAATTATAAGAATGTTATGAATTTAAATCATTCAAGAGACGTCATCAAAGAGCATCGAAGGAAATACAGAGGCTCGTGGAGTCTGACAAACCGAGAGACATTACTTGTAGAGATCGACGTCATTGGAGCAAACTGCCAGTATCTCTGTCTATAGAAGAAGAAGAAGAAGAGGAATTGGGGATAGCAGCTTACCTTTCCCTGTGGCTTTGTCGTTTCGTTCTTCTATCTGGGGATGAATGTATAACAGTTGGAACTTTTAAAGCATCTTTTAGGATGGCAGGCGAGTATGCTTATAGCCTGGTTCATCCCATATTAGCGAGCATTTATAGGGGACTTATACGAACATCTGACTGTTAGACAAACCTGGAACTTGGCTTGATCTCACATTCATTTCCTGGACATTTTCTCTATGCTTGGGCTCTCACATGGATAAGAGTTATTCTCATCCTAGAATTCGAAGATATGCTGGCACTTTGAATGCTTTCCAATTTTGGGAGAAAAATGTTGTTGATTGTCGGGAACTTATTCGTGGAACGATGGACACCAATGACTTTTATTGGAATCCATTACTCTCATCGTCTCATCTTGATGTACGTGTGGATGACCATCCGAGGTTTGCAGATATTTCAAAATTCATGATGAGTATTCGATCTGAATTTGTTTCTTATCATCGAGAAAATTCACCTTCATTCTTGAGGCGTATAATCCTCACGGGTTTGCGAGACAATTTGACTTTAGACAAAAACTTTCCGGTAAACCAAGAAAGTTAAATATTTCCCTTGGTGTAGGCGACATGTATCGGGTTTGGTTGTCTTTGACTCAGACGAAAAGTGGGTCTGTATTTCATATTCCAGAGTATGTGAGGGATATATATCAAAACGTTGATGTTGAATAGCAGGCTTGGTGGAATAGTGAAGTGTTGCCACTCTTGACCAGGGTCTAGGTACAAGTCTTATTTTCTAGTGAGAGCCGTGACTTTGTTTTTGGCCCGACTCAGAACAGGGTTATAGCTAGATGATTAAACCTCCCAAATGTTGCTCTTGAAGAGGCTTTTCGAAAGAGGGATCCAAACCAGCAAAATGAAAGAGGTATTAAGAGAATTAAAATTATAGTTCCCCCAACAAAGATTGCTGCCACCTCTGAGCCTGCTGATAAGATGCTAGAAGCGATTTTGATTCCAGATCATAGTAGTCCTGGAGATTGAGCATCACAAGCACCAAGAAAAACTTTAACTCTAGAAGAAGAAAGTTCTAGAGATCAGGTATAGTTCTTTTTTTAACGTACTGGTGTTTTTCATTTTCTGTCACAATCTTCAATTTCAGGCTCCTCTTTCTCGAATATACAAAATCAAACGACCGAAAGAATCGAGGCCACCTCAAGCTATTTCGAGTCCTTCAAAAGACGAAGTTGGAGCTTCTTATATTAACATCAGCCTCTCGAACACACCACGAGACGGTGAATTTTTAGACATGTCGCCTCGAACACGAAATGCAGGTATATTCCATGTTTTCGTTTGCTGCAATCGTTTCTTTTTTTTTTTACCCTTTTTTAAAATCATACTTCATTTTTTGTAGGTTTTCCGAGTATCCATGAAGAACTAAATTTCTCTATGAATCCAAACTTTTTGCAAGATCAGACTGGCGAGAATGATGGACTAATCGATGCACTTCAATGAATATATGATATTCATGATTTTCGTGTCCCTCCTTGAAAATATCCGTGCATCATCAATGGAGATATATCGGTGCTTATCATGGATAATTTTAATATTGAAGATGAAGTGAATTCAGGGAGTGTGAGAGCTAACATTTCAGAGATCAATCAAGGAGTCTCTGTCATTCCATCTTCGTCGACTTTAGTTGGCATGCCTCCTTCACAGACAAATAATCATCGGGCTCCATCAATTTGTTCTTTCATTTCTGGTCCTCCGCCTGGAATTACCCAAGAGGCTGCTTTGCATGAAGCCATAATTAATTACCTTCAAAAGTATTTTAAGGACGTCTTGAAGTATAGATTTTCCAACATTCGATCTTTGTGGGATGAAAATAATTTAATTCTTCAAAACGTGATTACCAACTCATTTCACGTAGACCCAGCATCTTTGATGAAGCGCATGGATTTGTTTCTGAAAGAAGCCGACTCTTACTTATCTGGAAGAAAGTAATACTTGTATTGTCTAACCGTCGAAGAAAAGGATAAGCAATTGAAACTTTTGAACATTCAGCCGGAGTAAAGGATTTCATGTGTTCTTTGTTGGAAGGCAAAATTAGTCAGCTAACTTTTGAATTAGATAGACTCCGTGATGAGCTTCAAGCTCAGCGAGAGCAGAAGAATATGATTGGAACTAAGAAGGCAACATTGGAAGAAGCACAGATAAGAGATGTCACTAGCATAACATCCATTGACTAGAAAAGAAAGACCCTTGAAGACAGTTTCCTGCGAGTGATCCTGATGAAGTCAAAAATTTCTAATATTTTTTAAGACTATATTGTATGAATTTTGACTTGTTATTTTTATTTAGATGAACTTTTCTTTTTTATGTTTCTGTGTTTTTTTACTACAGCAAGTGGTAAACAAATTGAATGAATTTATTGGTTGTGACTAAATTTAAATTTATAATTTATTCAATCTGCCTACATACCAGACGGGATCAAGTTGAAAGCTGTTCATTATAAAAACAATTTTTTTTCTTTTTACAATGAAAAATTTAAAGGAAAAAAAAACCTTCATGCGTAAAAATGCTTTAAAAATTTTTCGTTGATAGGTCTGATTTGCAGTCTATCTTCATCGATGATCTTGTACGCTCCGTTAGTAAATGTATAAGTAACAAGAAATGAACCATCCCATTTAGGCTAGAACTCACCCCCTATTTTTCTTGTGTTATGATTGATTTGCACATGGAAAGTACCAGATCTCCAACTTGAAATGATTTTGGTCGCACTTTTTTGTTGAAGGACTTCTCCATTCGAGCTTGATAACACACCAGGTGCATTTGTGTTTCTAACCTCTTCTTATCCAAAGCTTCTAACTCTTCCAATCGAAGACAAGCATTTTATTCGATTGTCAAACCTTTTTAGATGGCAATTCGAAGTGACGGGATTTGACACGCCAGAGGAAGTACAGATTACACCCCATATACTAATGCATAAGGAGTGGCTTGTGTTGGAGTTCGATAAGTAGTTCGATAAGCCCATAAGACTTTTAGATTTGGAGACAATCTTTTTCAGTAGGTTGCATAGTATTTTGTTGAACGCCTCTGCCAATCCATTAGCTGTTGCATTGTACATGGATGAGTTATATTGTTTGAACCCAAACTTAGCACATAAATTGTTTATGTGGCTATTGCAGAATGGTTTTCCATCATTAGTTATGATATGCCGGGGGACACCATATCGATAAATGATTTGAATATGAATGAAATCTACAACATTTTCTTTCTTTACTTCCTTCAATGGTACTGTTTCAGCCCACTTAGAGAAGTAGTTAGACCCGACGAGAATGTATGCATGCCCTGTTGAAGATTTTGGAGTTATAGGTCCAATTACATCAAAACTCTATGTATCAAACAGCTATGAAGCTACTGTCGGATGTAATGGTTCCGAAGGTTGATGGATGAAATTCACATGGACTTAGGCAAGCTTCACATTTTCTTGCATAATCAATGGAGTCTTGTACCATAGTTGACCAGTAATACTCCATCCTCTTATTCGAAAATGGAGTTTAGGTTCGGACTAATGGGCATCACAAATTCCAGAGTGGGCTTCTTCCATGACCTGTGTTGTTTCATCATTATTTAGGCATCGAAGGAAAACTCCATCAAATGATTGTCGATAATGTCTTTCCTTATAAAAGATAAAGTGGGAGGCATGTTTCTTGATTTCAGTTTTTCATTGTGGATTATCTAGTAACTTTTGATGTTGAAGGAAATTGATTATTGGCTGTCTCCAATCTTCTCTTTCTTCATCTTCGACTAATTTGACACTATTATTTTCTTCCAAATTACTGGGTAGCAATGACGGAAGCACCCATCTTTGAGCAATTGATATGAAGTGAGAGAGATCTTCATCCGACCTAGCTAAAACAACTGCCAAAGAGGCACCAACTTCCTTGTTTTCACTTTTTGAGACGAATTTAATTTTTATCGAATCAAATCGTCTCATAAGCATTGATCTATATTCATGATATAGCTTTAGCTCTGAATTACGGACTTTATATTCAGCTAAAAGTTGGTTGATTATCAATTTAGAATCTCCGAAGGCTTCCTGCTGGTGGATATCCATATCTAATGTTGTTTCTAAGCCAAGGATAAGAGCTTGATATTTCCCCACATTGTTTGATCATTTCTTTGTTAAGGCAAAATAGTAGGGCATGAGGAGATCATATGGAGTGACAAAGACTACTCCTGCTCCAGCACCATAACTTCGGGCTGCCCCGTCGAAATATAGCCTCCAAGATGGTGTGACTTCAGTGAATACAACTTTTTCATCGGGAAGGTCTTCTTGAAGTTCCCATTCCGCTGGGATTGGGTGGTCAGCCAGGAAATCTGCCAAAACTTGTCTTTTAATGGCCTTTTGTGAAATGAATTTGATATTGAACTCAGACAACAGCAGTGTCCATTTTCCAATCCTTCCAGAAAGAATTGGCCTAGTCATTATTTACTTCAATGGATCAATCTTCGTAACAAGATTGATTGTGTGTGATAGCATATAATGTCTCAATTTTTTAGCTGCGAAAATTAATGCAAGGCATATTTTTTTAATAGGTGAATACTTCATTTCAGCGCCTACCAATGTCCGGCTTAAGTAATAGAGTGCTTTCTCCTTTTCTTCATCGTTGACTTGGACAAAAAGTGCTCTTAAAGGATATTCTTGTGCTGCAACATAAAGAGTTAATGGCTTCCCTGGGATTGGAGCTGTGAGTACCGGTGGACCAGATAAATATTGCTTAATACTTTGGAAAGCATTTTGACAAGCGTCGTCCCATTCAAATGGTACATCTTTCTTCACCAAGTTGTAAAGACATCGTCCGGCAAGGTTAGAGATAAATCTTCATATATATGTAAGTTTTTCTTGAAGACTTTTCAACTCACGTACATTTCTTACCTCTGGCATGTTGATTATGGCATCAATTTTTGATTGATCTATTTCAATGTCGTGGTATCAAACAATAAAGCCGAGAAATTTTCTAGAGGTGCAGCCAAATGCACATTTCAACGGATTCATCTTCAGTTGATGTCTTCGAAGTCTTTTGAAACATCCCGTAAATCTTGTAAATGATTGTCACGTCTTTTTATTTGGACAACAAGATCATCCACATAGCATTCCACATTTTCTGCAGCATGTCATCGAAAATCTTCTGCGTTGCCCGCTGGTAGGTTGTCCCCGCATTTTTCAATCCAAAAGGCATAACTTTTTAACAATATATGCTTTTGGGAGTACGAAATGATTTGAGCTCCTTGTCTTTCGAGTTCATCTGTATCTAGTTGTATCCAGAAAATCCGTCCATGAAAGATAAGACTCCATACCCAGTAGTTGCATCCACCATCAACTCTGTTATCGGAAGTGAAAAATCATCTTTCAGACATGCTTGATGCAAATCTCAAAAGTCAACACAAATTCTTAATTGCCCATTCTTCTTTTTAAAGGAACAATGTTCATGATCCATGTTGGGTATTTCACTTTGTGTATAAATCCATCTTCGATAAGTTTATCGATTTTCCCTTTAATTTGAGGGAATAGTTCTAGTCGAAATCTTCTTTGAGGTTGCTTGATCAGTCGAACTCCAAGTCTTAATACAAGATGATGCACTGCAACCTTAGGATTTAACCCTGGCATTTCCTTGTAGGACCACGCGACCACATCCTTGTATTCCTAAAGTAAATTAATGTACTCAGATTCTTCTTTTTTTATTGAGGAGAGCACTTACAGGTACTGGTTTTGAGTTTTCTTCGATCCCCAAATTCAATTGTTTCAAGTCATCCACAGTAGCTTGTCTCCCTTCTTCAAAGGAAGGTGGGGCTGGTTCTGGTTCATCAGTTGGGATAGAACTTTCGGAGTCGGAGTTTGAGTCGGGAGCTTCTTCAAATGCTATGTGATTGATAGAGACTTCTTCCTTATCTTCACTACCCTATAAAGGTGGAGGAACTTTATGATGTCTTTGTCTTCTTCTTAACCGTTGTGGTTTCAGACTTGGATTAGAAGTTTTAATTTTAAGTCGAGAAAATACAGATTATTTTTGTGATGACATCTGGGGAGCTTGTGCATTCCTATCAATTTGGGTAGAAGAAGAAAAAATCTTCACTTAATTTTTGGAAGATGGAGACTTTACCTTTTACGTCGACCACTGGGAAGGGATCTCTTTTCGTCCTTTTAAACACCGAAACTCTGGCATTCTCATTTTCAATCCGATTGAACACTGAAGGTCTCGACTGTTCTGATTTCTCTTCTACAACTTCATAAATTTGAACCATGATGGGATTTGAGGAAACCTTCTTTACCTTAATCTTCCTCGGTGGATTAGGATCATATCCCAAATCATACCTGGGTCAGGATACTAAGGCTTTATCAAAATTAAAAGGGACACACCCTCCCGAAAGGACAGCATCAAGATCACTTAATTTTCAAGGCTCTCATTTTCGATACCCGTTATTTTCAAACAGCTTTTTAACTTGAGGATTGTAACATCCTTTGAAAGTTTATTTTGATTCAGCAGCTCTTTCTTGTTTGGACGAGCTAGAAATACAAAGCTTCGATACGTCCGGAATGGATGTCGAAGCCTCTGATGTAAGTTTATGTTCTTTTCGGACCTCCATGAGTTGATGGGGTAAAAGCAATTTTAAATTACTAGGTATTGGAAGAGTTAACTCTTTTCTCAATACCTTAACGTCGGTTGATTCTATTTGAGGCTTTTTGCCTTTAGAGAATCCTTCAGATATAAGTTTTGACTTGCCTTTGATGAGTTGATGAGATTGAGCAGCATTAGACGTATCATGATCATTTGCATCTTCTTTGATTTTGAATCCAAACATGGCTAACCCTACAGAGTTGTACTCTTCATCTTCCATGTAAAATTTGGCATCAATAAAATGGGATTCTTCTTCAAGGAATGGTTTAGACTAAGCAACCATATATTTAACTTTTCTATCTCAGCTATATTTGAAGCATTGGTGGTAAGTAGAATGTATCACTCCAGTTTCATGTAGCCAAGCACGTCCAAGGAGTAAATCATATGATGTTTTAGCATCAATGACACAGAAGAGAACTAAGGAGATTAACTCTCCTATTTGCAGCTTCAAGCGAATCATGCCAATGGCTCGCTGACCTTTCTGATTGAATCCTTGAATCATGATTTTGCTTCTGGACAGATCACTAACATTAATTCCAACCTTATTTATTGTTTTGACCGGTATAATATTCACACAGATCCACAATCAATCATTATCCGATTGATCTTGTATCCTCAAATATAACCGCTGACATTCAGTGGCCTATTATGTGGACGATAACCTAGCTATAAATCTTCATCGTCGAATGTTATGGCAGCCATACAGTCTTGAGGAGTTGTGGATCCAATATGTTCTAAAATTTTACCTTCGTATTCTTCTGGATTGATTAACGCTGTGACCAAAGCCATTCGATCATCGAAAGGAAGATTAAGAGACTCTGGTAGACTCATATTGGCAGAAATATTATTGAGCCGTGAGATAGTTTTCTTCTATTTTGAAGTTTGTCCGTATGCATTTTTCATCTCATTTTTCTTTTCCACATTGATAACATTGGAGGTAAAACTTTCATTGTCAAAAAAACCCTTAGGAAAATAATCACCCAAGGTTGGTAGTCTGGGAGAAATGCGTGAAGCAGCTTCTACTCCCGCCGATTTAGTGAATCCTCTTGATTTGGCTTTATACCTTTTTCTTCGGTTGTTCCTTGGTCTTGATTTCTTGTCATAAATACTAGAACTTGGGAGTTGTGGAGCCATTCGGCAACGTCTTTTCACAAGGGTCCATGCCTGTGATCTTCTTCTAATGTTTTCTCTTTATTGGATTGAATTTTTGTACTTAATTCCTCTAGCTCTGTTCCTGCAAGAGGCGTAGAAGGTAATATTTTACCTGTTTTGTTCAGCATTCGGTATTTTTCTTTCTTCCTTATGAAAGTAGACCAGCCGTCACCGATCTCGTATTCAGATTCTGAGTCAGAATCCCAAACATCCAAGTCACCCATTATAATTTCATAAAAGGTTTAAAGATTTGATGCATTTATTATTATTATTATTATTATTATTATTATTATTATTATTATTATTATTATTATTATTATTATTATTATTATTATTATTATTATTATTATTATTATTATTATTATTATTATTATTATTATTATTATTATTATTATTATTATTATTATTATTATTATTATTATTATTATTATTATTATTATTATTATTATTATTATTATTAATACGTTTCTTGGTTTCCGTCATCTGGGCGGCGGAAACCAAAAGTGACCAAATTGTGGGCACTTTGGTTTCTGTTTGGCAGAAACCTTAACATTATATATATATATATATATATATATATTACACGTAAGCCCCTCCCCCCTTTTTTCTCATGTTTTGTTTTTTTTTTCTTTTCCTTTATTTATTTATTTATTTTTTGGTTGATTACTATTATTGTTATTGTTTTTGTATTTTTGTTTGAACAAAGTTGAAACTAACTTTTTCTTTTTTCTTTTTTTTTTTTACACTGCAGGGATTCAACCTTTTTGGAGCGAATCAAGGATTTTGAGGTTCAAAGTTTTCTTTGTGTAGATGTTAAATTTTTTTTTTTTTTTTGCAATTATTTTATGAGTTCAGGAAATATATGCTTATGAATAAATTTAAAATTGCAAACCTTTATACACATTGAGGACTAAAGACTGTCACTTTTCACCATCTAATGCACTTTTTGTTAGAGACCAAGGACCTACTTCTTCGACCGTTCAAGGCACTTCATGTTTGAGACCAAGGACTTGCTCCTTCGACCATTCAAGGCATTTTGTGTTGAGGACCAATGACCTGTTCCTTCGATCGTCCAAGACACTTCGTGTTTAAAACCAAGGACCTGCTCCTTCAATCGTTCAAGGCATTTTGTGTTGAAGACCAAGGACATGTTCTTTCGACCGTCCAAGTCACTTCATGTTTGGGACCAAGGACCCGTTCTTTCAACCATCCAAGGCACTTTGTGTTAAGGACCAAGGATTGGCTCCTTCTATTGTCCAAAGCACTTTGTGTTAAAGACGAAGGACCTATTCCTTCAACTGTCCAAGAAACTTTGTGTTGAGGACCAATGACCGTTCCTACGACAGTCCAAGGTACTTCTTGTTTGGGACCAAGGACCTGTTACTTCGACTGTCCAAAACACTTTTTGTAGAGGCTGCTTACATATTTGGGAGACTCTTGATTTTAGACGATAAACCAATTTAAGAGATTTACCTCCCTTTCTCTCTTTTTTTTTTTTTTTTTTTTGCAGGCATAGCTAGAATAAGTTGTAATGATAAATCATACTCTGACATACACGAAGTTATCTGCATTTCAAAGATACTGATGTGAAGTATCATGCCTAGGCTGGTGTACGAGGTGAACTTAAATTTAGTGTCCATAAGCCAATGACGGATCCTCCTCCTGATCATCTGGACCCATTGTTTTTCTTTTTTTTTTTTTTTTTTTTTTTTGCAGGCATAGCTAGAATAAGTTGTAATGATAAATCATACTCTGACATACACGAAGTTATCTGCATTTCAAAGATACTGATGTGAAGTATCATGCCTAGGCTGGTGTACGAGGTGAACTTAAATTTAGTGTCCATAAGCCAATGACGGATCCTCCTCCTGATCATCTGGACCCATTGTCAGAGTTGCATATGTCCAACATTAGTGAATTTCTTGAGGATTTGGATGTCAGCAAGTCCAACCGCTGTAGCAGTCATCTTAACTTTCTGTGTCTTCCGCCTCATCATTCTCAGAGCATGGAGTGCATCCCAAAGGCTGTAATTTGTGAGAGAATTAATAATAGAGAAATACGATGAGGAAGCGCACTAGTCAGTCGAGGAGAGATTTTTTTTCTTCCAAAATTTTGGGAGTGGTCTTTATGGGTCCAAAAACTTCTACTCAAAAGGAATCTTAGCGAGTTAGCTTTTGCAGTCGGTTTTGCTACAAAAGATTATCATTGCCCAAACTCTATTTATAGAGCTCTTGTGAGGTTTGGTGTTCAGAGACCAATACCTTTGTGACTGCCAATGGTGAAATTGGCATTTCTCTTTGAGACATCCGCGAGATAAGTAGACTTTCGATCATGGGTTATTACTATGAGAAAATAGTCTCAAGCCTTTCAGAGTTGATGGATCATCTTCCCAAGTCTTGTCTGTACCTCTTTAATATATTAGCATTGACTGTCCATGCGAATGAATCTGATAGGGTTATTCATGAAGAATGAATTAATTTTTAGTTTCACGAGAATGGTTGTGTCTAGAATCCTCGACAACTCAAAAATTATAAGAATGCTATGAATTTAAATCCATTCAAGAGACGTCATCAAAGAGCATCGAAGGAAATACAGAGGCTCGTGGTGTCAAACAAACCGAGAGACATTACTTGTAGGGATCAACATCATTGGAGCAAACTGCCAGTATCTCTGTCTATAGAAGAAGAAGAAGAAGAAGAAGAAGAATTGGAGATAGCAGCTTATCTCTCCCTATGGCTTTGTCGTTTCGTTCTTCTATCTGGGGATAAATGTATAACAGTTGGAACTTTTAAAGCATCTTTTAGGATGGCAGACGAGTATGCTTATAGCCTGGTTCCTCCCATATTAGTGAGCATTTATAGGGGACTTACACGAACATCTGACCGTTAGACAAACCTGGACATTGGCTTGATCTCACATTCATTTCCTGGACATTTTCTTTATGCTTGGGCTCTCACATGGATAAGAGTTATTCTCATCCTATAATTCGAAGATATGCTAGCACTTTGAATGCTTTCCAATTTTGGGAGAAAAATGTTGTTGATTGTCGGGAACTTATTCGTGGAACGATAGACACCAATAACTTTTATTGGAATCCATTACCCTCATCGTCTCATCTTGATGTACGTGTGGATGACCAATCGAGGTTTGCAGATACTTCAGAATTCATGATGAGTATTCGCTCTGAATTTGTTTCTTATCATCGAGAAAATTCACCTTCATTCTTGAGGCATTTAATCCTCACGGGTTTGCGAGACAATTTGACTTTAGACTGAAACTTTCCAGTTCACCAAGAAAGTTAAATATTTTCCCTGGTGTAGGCGACATTTATTGGGTTTGGTTGTCTTTGACTCAGACGAAAAGTGGGTCTGTATTTCATATTCCAGAGTGTGTGAGGGATATACATCAAAATGTTGATGTTGAATACAAAGCTTGGTGGAATAGTGAAGTGTTGCCACTCTTGACCAGGGTCCAGGTACAAGTCTTATTTTCTAGTGAGAGTCGTGACTTTATTCTTGGCTCGACACATAACAGGGTTATAGCTAGAGGATTAGACCCTCCAAATGTTGCTCATGAAGAGGTTTTACGAAAGAGGGATCCAAACTAGCAAAATGAAAGAGGTATTAAGAGCATTAAAATTATAGTTCCCCCAGCAAAGATTGCTGCTACCTCTGAGCTTGCTGATAAGGTGCTAGATGAGATTTTGATTCCAAATCACAGTAGTCCTAGAGATCGAGCATCACAAGCACCAAGAAAAACTTTAACTCTAGAAGACGAAAGTTCTAGAGATCAGGTATAGTTCTTTTTTTAAAGTACTATTGTTTTTCATTTTCTGTCACAATCTTCAATTTCAGGCTCCTCTTTCTCGAATATACAAAATCAAACGACCGAAAGAACCGAGGCCACTTCAAGCTATTTCCAGTCCTTCAAAAGACGAAGTTGGAGCTTCTCATATTAACATCAGCCTCCCGAACACACCATTAGACGGTGAATTTTTAGACATGTCACCTAGGACAAGAAATGCAGGTATATTCCATGTTTTCGTTTGCTGCAATCGTTTCTTTTCTTTTCTTTTATTACCCTTTTTTTAAATCATACTTCATTTTTTGTAGGTTTTCCGAGTATCCATGAAGAACTAAATTTCTCTATGAATCCAAACCTTTTGCAAGATCAGACTGGTGAGAATGATGGGCGAATCGGTGCACTTCAATGAATATATGATATTCATGATTTTCATGTCCCTCCTTGCAAATATCCGTGCATCATCAATGGAGATATTTCGGTACTTATCATGGATAATTTTAATATTGAAGATGAAGTGAATTCAGGGAGTGTGAGAGCTAACATTTCAGAGATCAATCAAGGAGTCTCTGTCATTCCATCTTCGTCGACTTTAGTTGGCATGCCGCATTCACAGACAAATAATCATCGGGCTCCATCAATTTGTTTTTTCATTTATGGTCCTCCGCCTGGAATTACCCAAGAGGCTGCTCTGCAAGAAGCCATAATTAATTACCTTCAAAAGTATTTTAAGGACGTCTTGAAGTATAGATTTTCCAACATTCGATCTTTATGGGATGAAAATAATTTAATTCTTCAAAACGTGATTACCAACTCATTCCACATAGACCCAACATCTTTGATGAAGCGCATGGATGTGTTTCTGAAAGAAGTCGACTCTTACTTATCTGGAAGAAAGTAATACTTGTATTGTCTAACCGTCAAAGAAAAGGATAAGCAATTGAAACTTTTGAACATTCAGTCGGAAGTAAAGGATTCCACGTGTTCTTTGCTAGAAGGCAAAATTAGTTAGCTAACTTTTGAACTAGATAGACTTCGTGATGAGCTTCAAGCTCAGCGGGAGTAGAAGAATATGATTGGAACTAAGAAGGCAACATTGGAAGAAGCACATATAAGAGATGTCACTAGCATAACATCCATTGACTAGAAAAGGAAGACCCTTGAAGACAGTTTCCTACGAGTGATCCTGATGAAGAAAAAAATTTCTAATATTTTTTAAGAATATATTGTATGAATTTTGACTTGCTATTTTTATTTGGATGAACTTTTCTTTTTCGTGTTTCTGTGTTTTTTTACTACAGCAAGTGGTAAACAAATTGAATGAATTTATTGGTTGTGACTGAACATAAATTTATAATTTATTCAATCTGCCTACATACTAGATGGGATCAAGTCGAAAGCTGTTCATTACAAGAACACAAATTTTTTTCTTTTTACAATGAAAAATTTAAAGGAAAAAAAAAACTTCATGCGTAAAAATGCTTTAAAAATTTTTCGTTAATAGGTCCGATTTGCAGTCTATCTTCATCGATGATCTTGTACGCTCCGTTAGCGAATGCATGAGTAACAAGAAATGGACCATCCCATTTAGGCTAGAACTCACCCCTTGTTTTTCTTGTGATTATGATTGATTTGCACATGGAAAGTACCAGATCTCCAACTTTAAATGATTTTGGTCGCAATTTTTTGTTGAAGGACTTCTCCATTCAAGCTTAATAACACACTAGGTGCATTTGTGTTTCTAACCTCTTCTTATCCAAAGCTTCTAACTCTTCCAATCGAAGACGAGCATTTTATTCAGTCGTCAAACCTTTTTAGATAGCAATTCGAAGTGATGGGATTTGACACTCCAGAGGAAGTACATATTACACCCCATATACTAATGCATAAGGAGTGGCTTGTGTTGGAGTCCGATAAGTAGTTCGATAAGCCCATAAGACTTTTAGATTTGGAGACAACTTTTTCAGTAGGCTGCATAGTAATTTGTTGAATGCCTCTGCCAATCCATTAGCTGTTGCATTGTACATGGATGAGTTATACTGTTTGAACCCAAACTTAGCACATAAATTGTTTATGTGGCTATTGTAGAATGGTTTTCCATCATCAGTTATGATATGCTGAGGGATACCATATCGATAAATGATTTGGATATGAATAAAATCTGAAACATTTTCTTTCTTTACTTCTTTCAATGGTACAGCTTCAGCCCACTTAGAGAAGTAGTCGGTCCCGACGAGGATGTATGCATGCCCTACTGAAGACTTCGGAGTTATAGGTCTAATTACATCAAAACTCCATGTATCAAACGCCTATGAAGCTACTGTCGGATGTAATGGTTCCGTAAGTTGATGGATGAAATTCACATGGACTTAGGCAAGCTTCACATTTTCTTGCATAATCCATGGAGTCTTGTACCATATTTGACCAGTAATACTCCATCCTCTTTATTCGAAAATGGAGTTTAGGTCCGGACTGATGGGTATCACAAATTCCAGAGTGGGCTTCTTCCGTGACCTGTGTTGTTTCATAATTATTTAGGTATCGAAGGAAAACTCCATCAAATAATCGTCGATAAAGTCTTTCCTTATAAAAGATAAAGCGGGAGGCATGCTTCTTGATTTCAGTTTTTCGTTGTGGATTATTTGGTAACTTTTGATGTTGAAGAAAATTGACTATTGGCTGTCTCCAATCTTCTCTTTCTTCATGTTCGACTAATTTGACACTATTATTTCCTTCCAAATTACTGGGTAGTAATGACGGAAGCACCCATCTTTGAGCAATTGATATGAAGTGAGAGAAATCTTCATCCGACCTAGCTAAAACAGCTGCCAAAAAGGCATCAGCTTCCTTGTTTTCACTTTTCGGGATGAATTTAATTTTTATCGAATCAAATCGTCTCATAAGCATTGATGCATATTCATGATATAGCTTTACCTTTGAATTACGGACTTTATATTCAGCTAAAAGTTGGTTGATTATCAATTTAGAATCTCCGAAGGCTTCGTGCTGGTGGATATCCATATCTAATGCTGCTTCTAAGCCAAGGATAAGAGCTTGATATTTCCCCACATTGTTTGATCATTTCTTTGTTAAGGCAAAATAGTAGGGCATGACGAGATCATATGGAGCGACAAAGACTACTCCTGCTCCGGCACCATAACTTTGGGTTGCCCCGTCGAAATATAGCCTCCAAGATGGTGTGACTTCAGTGAATACAACTTCTTCATCGGGAAGGTCTTCTTGAAGTTCCCATTCCGCTGGGATTGGGTGGTCAACCAGGAAATCTGCCAAAACTTGTCCTTTAATGGCCTTTTGTGAAATGAATTTGATATCGAACTCAGACAACAGCAGTGCCCATTTTCCAATCCTTCCAGAAAGAATTAGCTTAAACATTATTTACTTCAATGGATCAATCTTCGTAACAAGATTGATTGTGTGAGATAGCATATAATGTCTCAACTTTTTAGCTGCAAAGATTAATGCAAGGCATATTTTTTCAATAGATGAATACTTCATTTCGGCGCCTACCAATGTCTGGCTTAAGTAATAGAGTGATTTCTCCTTTTCTTCATCGTTGACTTGGACAAGAAGTGCTCTTAAAGAATATTCTTGTGCTGCAAAATAAAGAGTCAGTGGCTTCCCTGGGACTAGAGCTGTGAGTACCGGTCGACCAGATAAATATTGCTTAATATTTTGGAAAGCATTTTGACAAGCGTCGTCCCATTCAAATGGTACATCTTTCTTCACCAAGTTGTTGAATGGAAGATATCGTCCGGCAAGGTTAGAGATAAATCTTCGAATATATGTAAGTTTTTCTTGAAAACTTTTCAACTCACGTACATTTCTTGGCTCTGGCATATTGGTTATGGCATCAATTTTTGATTGATCTATTTCAATGCCCTGGTGTCTAACAATGAAGCCGAGAAATTTTCCAGAGGTGACCCCAAATGCACATTTCAACGGATTCATCTTCAGTTGATGTCTTCGAAGTCTTTTGAAACATCCCGTAAATCTTGTAAATGATCGTCACGTCTTTTTATTTTGACAACAAGATCATCCACATAGCATTCCACATTTTATGCTGCATGTTATCGAAAATCTTCTGCATTGCCCGCTAGTAGGTTGCCCCCGCATTTTTCAATCCAAAAGGCATAACTTTTTAACAATATATGCTTTTGGGAGTACGAAATGATGTAAGCTCATCATCTTTCGAGTTCATCTGTATCTAGTTGTATCCAGAAAATCCGTCCATGAAAGATAAGACTCCATACCCAGTAGTTGCATCCACCATCAACTTTGTTATCGGAAGTGGAAAATCATCTTTCGGACATGCTTGATGCAGATCTCAAAAGTCAACACAAATTCTTAGTTGCCCATTCTTCTTTTTAAAGGAACAATGTTCGTGATCCATGTTGGGTATTTCACTTTGTGTATAAATCCAGCTTCAATAAGTTTATCGATTTTCCCTTCAATTTGAGGGAATAGTTCTAGTCGTAATCTTCGTTGAAGTTGCTTGATCGGTCGAACTCTATGTCTTATTACAAGATGATGCACTGCAACCTTAGGATCTAACCCTGGCATTTCCTTGTAGGACCACGCGAACACGTCTTTGTATTCCTAAAGTAAATTAATGTACTCAGATTCTTCTTTTTTATTGAGGAGAACACTTACAAATACTGGTTTTGAGTCTTCTTCGATCCCTAATTTCAATTGTTTCAAGTCATCCACATTAGCTTGTCTCCCTTCTTCAAAGGAAGGTGGGGCTGGTTCTGGTTCATCAGTTGCGACAGAACTTTCGGAGTCGGAGTTTGAGTCGGGAGCTTCTTCAAAGGCTATGTGATTGATAGAGAATTCTTCCTTATCTTCATTACCCTATAGAGATGGAGGAACTTTATGATGTCTTCATCTTCTTCTTAACCGTTGTGGTTTCGGACTTGGATTAGAAGTTTTAATTTTAAGTTGAGAAAATACAGATTGTTTTTGTGATGACATCTGGGGAGCTTGTGCATTCCCATCAATTTGGGTAGAAGAAGAAAAATCTTCACTTAATTTTTGGAAGACGGAGACTTTACCTTTTACGTCGACCACTGGGAAGGGATCTCTTTTCGTTCTTTTAAACACTGAAACTCTGGCATTCTCATTTTCAATCCGATCGAACACCGAAGGTCTCAACTATTCTGATTTCTCTTCTACAACTTCATATATTTGAACCATGATGGGATTTGAGGAAACCTTCTTTACCTTAATCTTCCTCGGTGGATTAGGATCATATCCCAAATCATACCTGGTTCGGGATACTAAGGCTCCATCAAAATTAAAAGGGACACACCCTCTCGAAAGGACAGCATCAAGATCACCTAATTTTCAAGGCTCTCCTTTTCCATACTCGTCATTTTCAAACAGCTTTTTAACTTGAGGATTGTAACATCCTTTGAAAGTTTGTTTTGATTCAGCTGCTCCTTCTTGTTTGGATGAGTTAGAAATACAAAGCTTCGATACGTCTGGAACGGATGTCGAAGCCTCTGATGTAAGTTTATGTTCTTTTTGGACCTCCATGAGTTGATGGGGTAGAAGCAATTTTGAAATACTAGGTATTGGAAGAGTTAACTCTTTTCTCAATACCTCAACATCGGTTGATTCTATTTGAGGCTTTTTGCATTTAGAAAATCCTTCAAATATAAATTTTGACTTGCCTTTGATGAGTTGATGAGATTGAGCAGCATTAGACGTATCGTGATCGTTTGCATCTTCTTTGATTTTGAATCCAAACATGGCCAACCCTGCAGAATTGTACTCTTCATCTTCCATGTAAAATTTGGCATCAGTAAAATGGGATTCTTCTTCAAGGAATGGTTTAGACTAAACTACCATATATTTAACTTTTCTATCTCAGCTATATTTGAAGCATTGGTGGTAAGTAGAAGGTATCACTCCAGTTTCATGTAGCCAAGCACGTCCAAGGAGTAACACATACGATGTTTTAGCATCAATGACACGGAAGAGAGCTAAGGAGATTAACTCTCCTATTTGCAGCTTCAAGCGAATCATGCCAATGGCTGGCTGACCTTTCTGATTGAATCCTTGAATCATGATTTTGCTTTTGGACAGATCACCAACATTAATTCCAACCTTATTTATTATTTTGATCAGTATAATATTCACACAGATCCACAATCGATCATTATGCGATTTATCTTGTATCCTCAAATATAACTGCTGACATTCAGTCGCCTATTATGTGGACGAGAACCTAGCTGTAAATCTTCATCATCGAATGTTATGGCAGCCATACAGTCTTGAGGAGTTGTGGATCCAATATGTTCTAAAATTTTACCTTCGTATTCTTCTGGATTGATTAACGCTGTGACCAAAGCCATTCGATCATCGAAAGGAAGATTAAGAGACTCTGTTAGACTCGTATTGGCTGAAATATTATTGAGCCGTGAGATAGTTTTCTTCTATTTTGAAGTTTGTCCGTATGCATTTTTCATCTCATTTTTCTTCTCCACATTGATAACATTGGAGGTAAAACTTTCATTGTCAAAGAAACCCTTGGGAAAATAATCACCCAAGGTTGGTAGTTTGGAAGAAATGCGTGAAATAGCTTCTACTCCCGCCGATTTAGTGAATCCTCTTGATTTGGCTTTATACCTTTTTCTTCGGTTGTTCCTTGGTCTTGATTTCTTGTCATAAATACTAGAACTTGGGAGTTGTGGAGCTATTCGGCAACGTCTTTTCACAAGGGTCCATGCCCCCTGATCTTCTTCTAATGTTTTCTCTTTATTGGGTTGAATTTTTGTACTTAATTCATCTAGCTCTGTTCCTACAAGAGGCGTAGAAGATAATATTTTACCTGTTTTGTTCGGCATTCGGTATTTCTCTTTCTTCCTTATGAAGGTGGACCAGCCATCACCAATCTCGTATTCAGATTCTGAGTTAGAATCCCAAACATCCAAGTCACCCATTATAATTTCATAAAAGGTTTAAAGATTTGATGCATTTGGTCTATCAATTCCCAAATAGACGTAAATAATAGTGATTTCTCCTTCTACCTCAAACTTCACTGAAATGGCTCCTTTCGGAAGTTGAGGTCCAAACTCCTCAACTGAGGATTTACAAGCATCATGTACATCAAAAAGTATTTGTTTTTTTCCTACTATGGGAATTGGATCAAATGATCCAAATGAAACCATCGAGCATGCGACTGTTGAATTTTCTTTGATTTCAAGTTTGATTTTATTTCTTTGTCCAGGCTTTCAAGACAAAGCATTTTTCCATTGAGTGGCTAATGATTCTATGATTTACAATATTTAGGATGATCAATCTTACCAGCTTCCTCGGGTCATTTTAATACTGGAAGTTCGATTATCTTCAGTTCAAAGAGTTAGAAACTTCAGAATCTGAGAAAGAGTACTCCTTTCCTTTAAGTTCTTTTAGAGTCACATGACCTCTACTTTGGACTTGCCCTTTGTTAGGTCTGAACTCTGACTTTGGTTTTGGTTTCGAGCTTGACCCCTGGAAGGCTATCTTTGTAAGAACAGTAGAAATTGCCATAGCTTCTTTGGATTTACTTGCCGTGACGTCTTTCTTTATTTCTTTTTTAGGATCTTTCTTGTCACGTGGATCACTTGGTAAGTAACTACCATGCCTTACAATTTGGAGCTCTATGTCATGAGCAGATGTTGCCGATTCTTCTAATGAGTGATACATATTTGCTTGGAAATTATAGAGTAATCCCCAATGCATGCCTTATACACACATGTTGATGAAAGATGCTTCGCTTATTTATTTTTTACAATTAAGCATAAGGTTCGTCCAGTGTTCAATGTACTCCACAATAGGCTCTTATTTACTCTGATTTGTTCGAGCAAGTTCTGAAAGGCTAACGATTCACCAGGTGCTATAGAAGCGTGTTAAGAACTCTTGCTCGAACTGATCCCAACTATCAATTGACCCTGCCGGTAAGTTTGTGTACCATTCAAATGCAGAACCTTTGAGAGAGCGTACGAACTCCATAGTGTTATTATAAGCACCTGCATTGTTACACGTCTCAATAAAATGAGCAACATGTTGCTTTGGATTGCCCTTTCCATCGAACCACTGAAATTTTAGAGTTTGATAACTGAGTGACATCTTTATTTCGTTGATTCGACGACTATAGGGCTTGGCATACACCGGTGAAGATTGCAATGGACCACCATACTGGGCACGAATGATGTCCGCTTGAAGTTGTTGGATGGATAGAGAGCCAACTGAGAGTTAAGTGGTGTCACAACACGTTTTGAACAACTGTCCAATTGTACATATCTTGTTTTTGTTGGTGCTCTTGGACTTCTAACTCTTTGGCCTTGGAAGATCCTGAATTTTTCTGATCTTCTTTAGTTGGTGAATTTTGCGACTCTAGCCTGTGTATGAGTGTAGCAATCTATGCATCTTTGTCTTCCAACGACTTTGTTAATTTTTCAATGGCTAAAGCCATTTGTTGAATTCGGTCATCTGAGCCCGATGCCTCTTTTGTTACCATCACTAGCTCAAATGATTCTTTAGATGAGGTATCATCTTCCCACTTTTGTTGAGAAGTGGCATGAGGTGATCCAGACAAGGATCTACCACTGGAGATAGAGCCCGAACGAGAACTTTTCGCTGAACTCATGGTCTTTTCTATTGAATGAGAGTTTTGCTTCCTGAAAACAATTTTCATTTTGCCTTTGCTGGAGAACTTTTTTAGTGGTGTGACCAGTTGAGTTTTCCCAGTTTTTGTTTCGGCCCTGGTCGCATGGAAGAGTTCGGTAAGTGTCTCTTCAAGATGAGTCATAGTTTGTTTCACCTTTTCGCCTGCCATTGTTGATTTAGTAGTTGAAATTTGAAGATTTTGAGATCAAAAGATGAGAGGACAAGAAGGTCCCACCGGGCGTGCCAAAAAATTTGTACGACGAAATTTCGTGTATTTTACAGAAGTTGTTACAAATTGTATTTTTGATAAAATACAAGTGATGTTGACTTTCTTGTAATTGCAAAAATCCTCTGATTAATGCTCTGAATATTTGAAGACGAGGGGTCACGTGGCTTGAATCCTGGTCTTCGAGAATTTGTTAAAAATTTGATTTGTCGAGACTTGTTTGAATCTTGAGGTTTGGACTTGGACTTGAATTTTATTTGATTTAAAGAAGACTTTAATCTTCTTGGACTTGGCGTGAACCTATTTGATTCGAAGAAAATTAAAATCTTCTTAGGGGTTCATCGAGTTTAGGTTTCAGAAAATTTCTTCCCTTCTTCCGGCCTTGAAATTTTTTCAACACTTCGTGGCGTTCTCTACTTTCTTTCTTGCTTCAGCTTTCACCTCTTCTTTCCCTGTCTTATGGACTATTGGTTCTATTTATAGAGGAGAATTCATGCTAATTTTGGTAATTACTCAATTATATTTAATTAAAATGAATAATTGAGTAATTATTTCGATTTCAGGTAATGCCAAATTTGGATTCCATAGTGGAGTGAGTGATATTTGTTTGTTTCTTGGATTTTCGAAATATCACACCTCATTCGCACGTATACTAGATATCCAACTGGTATCACTAAATCCTTTTAATACTGTTAGAAACTTTGAATATTGGTGACCTAGATCCTTGGTTTTCTTCAAATAACCAAGAACCCTCTTGATAGCTTTCCAATGTTCTTCACTTGGATTGCTAGTAAACCGACTAAGTTTAGTAATTGCAAATGCTATATGAGGTCTTGTACATTGCAGAATGTACATGAGACTCTCGATAGCACCTGCATACACAAGTTATCCTATTGCTGTTCCATCATTCTTTAGAAATTTTGAACTTGGATCAAAGGGAGTGTTAGCCTCTTTAATGTTCAAATGATTGAACTTATCAATCACATTCTTTTCATAATGTGATTGACTCAACATATAACCACCACTAGTCTTGGTAACTTTTCTATCAAGTATGGTATTCACTTGACAAGATCTTTAATTTTGAATGTGGAACATAGAAACCTCTTTGTTTTCTTTATACTTTGCATTTGGTTGCTCACAATCAATTTGTCATCTATGTATAAGAAGAAAAGCACTACATGATTATCAAAGACTTTTGATTATTAATATTTATCAATATTATTATGTTTAACTTCAAAAGACATTATCGCTATGTCAAATTTTTCGTGCCAATTCTTTGATGCTTGTTTTAATTCATAGAAGGATTTTACTACGTTACATACTTTATCCTCATTTTCGAGAAGAATAAAGCCTTTCAATTGTTTTATATACACTTCCTCATCGAGATCCCTGTTTAACAATGTCATCTAAACATTCATTTGACATATATACAAATCGTATATAGAAGTTAAGGTAAATAAAATTCTAATTAATCTTATTCGCGCAACTGGTGCATACGTGTCAAAGTAATCTATTCCTTCTTTTTTGTTGATACCTTTTGGCCACTAACATAACTTTAAACGTATCAAGAGTATCATCCACATTGTACTTCATCCTAAATACCTATTTACAGCCTATAGGTTTCGATTCAGGTGGTAACTCGACAAATTTTTAAATGTTATTTGACATTATTGAATCAATTTCATCATTTGTAGTTTTTTCCCAAAAAAATGCTATCTATAGATGATATTGCTTCTTGATTAGTTTTAGAATCGATTTTCACTTGAAGAACATACGAAGTAGTTCTTGTAACACTTTTTTTTTTTTTTTTCCTCAAGCAAATAGAAGGAAATAAGTTGATAATCAAATTCATCCGTTCCTAGTACTTTCTCCTTCCGAACTCTTTTACTCTTAGGAAGTTCATTTATTTCAAAATACTCAAAAGGTGTTTCTACTTATGATCTTGTAGAAATAGGACCCTCAACTTGAGGGTCCCTTAAAGATAATAATCTGAAGATAACACATTTTCAAAGAACTCTACTTCTTAGGATTTAATAATGACATTGGTTTTCAAGTTTAATAAAAAATATGCCTTACTATTTTGGGCACATCCAACAAAAGTGAATTTGATCCCTCTAAGACTCAATTTAGTGCTTTTAGGATCTGTGTTCTTACTATAAGCAAGACACCTCTGCACTTTGTAATAATCAATATTTTGTTTTCTTCATTTTCACAATTCTTAGGGAAAAACCTTGAATCTTTTAGAAGAAATCCTATTAACTATGTGGTATCCACTTAATAAAACTTCACTCCATAAGTTATAACATTTAATAACATAGCATTTATCATCTCAACTAATATTTTCTTCTTTCTCTCAACCAAACCATTTTGTTCGGGTGATCTAACTGCACTATATTGATATATTATGTCATGTTGTTAAAAAAAAAAGGATTAAATTCACTAGAGAAATATGCACCTCCCCTATCACGTCTAAAAAATTTAATCTTTCTATTTAATTGATTTTCTACTTCGAATTTGTATATCTTAAACAAGTTAAATATTTCATCCTTATATTTTATCAAATAAATGTAACAAAACCCAGAACAATCATTTATGAATGTTATGAAATATCTATTACATCCTCTAGTTAACATTTCATTTAATTCACATCTATCAAAATGAATTAAGTCTAACAAGTTAGAATCCTTTCAACACTATGAAAATATTTTTTAATCATTTTAGACTTAACAAATAATTCACATTTATTATATTCTATATTTTCACAGGAAATCATTCTAATTTTAATTATTCCTTTTAAAGTAGAATATCTAACATGTCCTAATATATCATGCCATCAAGGAGTCATCTCAACAACATAATTCAAATTGTAGTTTTCATTAACATTATTGTCAATAGTACAAAATTTGTCCATTCTATCACTGGAATATCATTTTCGAACAAATACCCA
Organism: Olea europaea var. sylvestris; assembly: GCF_002742605.1. Classification (NCBI taxonomy): domain Eukaryota; kingdom Viridiplantae; phylum Streptophyta; class Magnoliopsida; order Lamiales; family Oleaceae; genus Olea; species Olea europaea. The sequence continues at coordinate 458,528 of NW_019240764.1, read as the reverse complement.
TTTTGGGAAAGTACAAGTTTGTTCGACTCATACATGGATTTAATTCTCTATTTTCGAACAAATCACCATATACAAGATTTCTATTCATATCCAGTACATGTAATATATTTATTAACATGATCTTCTTGTCGAATGTGAATTGTAAGTCTACGTTTCCTTTGCAAATAATCTTTGATTGTAATATATTTATAATGCTTACATAGCAATGATGTTGCCAACGGAATTTACTTTGCCTTCTTGCTTTGGTTGTTTGCAATGTCTGCAATCCCGAGCATAATTTCTGAATTTGCCACACTTATAATAAGAAACTTTGAATTTCTTCTTGTCCTTGTTACCTTTGTTGGGATTTATGAATTTCTTCTTCTTGGAATCCTTGTTATATTTGTTTGATTGATTCATGACATGGGCTTTGAAAGTGCTCTCATGAAAATGTTCATTCACTTATTGTGGCCTTGACTCTTCCTCAATATGAAGGTGTTTTTGAATCTCTTTCAAAGAATAGTCTAGGGAACTGTGAAAATTTTTCTTCCTATAACTCTTCCATGAAAATGGCAATTTCGCAATGATTGTACCAACTTGAAAGGTTATTTTATTGACAATAACTTGCAACTCAAGAACTTATCCTAACAAAGGCAATTTATCTAAAAATTTGGAATCGAAGTGTTTAGAAATCAGAAACATTTTGGTACCTTCCTCCTCGGCCATATATTTGCTTTTCAACGATTTTCATCTCTTTTGCCGAGGTGCTGTTTGTATAGAGATTATATTGATGATCGGAAAGAGCATTTAGAGTCCTCTACATATCAATTCATCTTCTTCTCTATTCTTTCGTTCCACCTTTGTTTTGTAGGTGTCATTCAAGGTTGGTCCCGACTTTGGTACCAAGCTCGAATCCAAAATATAGAAGATCTTCAATGTTGAGAGAATAAACTTCAACTTGACTTTTCATCTTGTAAAGTTCGACTTGTCGAATCTATCAAGCCTAACAAGGTCTCGATCCATCATCTTTATAGTAGCCATGATTGTCTCGCTCTCCATGTCGAAAATGTCGTTTTAGAATGTTGAGGAAAGCTTATAAAGAACAAAAAAATAATCAACAAGAATTTTGCCAAAATAGAAGGATTGAACATGATTATGAATTGTTGTCCTCAAATGATATTTGTTGCCACCAAAATAAGTACTTGAAGGTTTTTTTGGAAAATAGTTTATAGATTAATCAAAACCTTAATCCAAATTTCAATCAAGCAAAATAAAACTTGAAAAAAGAACTTAAGAACAAAATATAGAAACTTATTTAGATCTTTGATTTGGATACAAGTTACATGAATTTTGGAAAGCATTTTGACAAGCGTCGTCCCATTCAAATGGTACATCTTTCTTCACCAAGTTGTAAAGACATCGTCCGGCAAGGTTAGAGATAAATCTTCATATATATGTAAGTTTTTCTTGAAGACTTTTCAACTCACGTACATTTCTTACCTCTGGCATGTTGATTATGGCATCAATTTTTGATTGATCTATTTCAATGTCGTGGTATCAAACAATAAAGCCGAGAAATTTTCTAGAGGTGCAGCCAAATGCACATTTCAACGGATTCATCTTCAGTTGATGTCTTCGAAGTCTTTTGAAACATCCCGTAAATCTTGTAAATGATTGTCACGTCTTTTTATTTGGACAACAAGATCATCCACATAGCATTCCACATTTTCTGCAGCATGTCATCGAAAATCTTCTGCGTTGCCCGCTGGTAGGTTGTCCCCGCATTTTTCAATCCAAAAGGCATAACTTTTTAACAATATATGCTTTTGGGAGTACGAAATGATTTGAGCTCCTTGTCTTTCGAGTTCATCTGTATCTAGTTGTATCCAGAAAATCCGTCCATGAAAGATAAGACTCCATACCCAGTAGTTGCATCCACCATCAACTCTGTTATCGGAAGTGAAAAATCATCTTTCAGACATGCTTGATGCAAATCTCAAAAGTCAACACAAATTCTTAATTGCCCATTCTTCTTTTTAAAGGAACAATGTTCATGATCCATGTTGGGTATTTCACTTTGTGTATAAATCCATCTTCGATAAGTTTATCGATTTTCCCTTTAATTTGAGGGAATAGTTCTAGTCGAAATCTTCTTTGAGGTTGCTTGATCAGTCGAACTCCAAGTCTTAATACAAGATGATGCACTGCAACCTTAGGATTTAACCCTGGCATTTCCTTGTAGGACCACGCGACCACATCCTTGTATTCCTAAAGTAAATTAATGTACTCAGATTCTTCTTTTTTTATTGAGGAGAGCACTTACAGGTACTGGTTTTGAGTTTTCTTCGATCCCCAAATTCAATTGTTTCAAGTCATCCACAGTAGCTTGTCTCCCTTCTTCAAAGGAAGGTGGGGCTGGTTCTGGTTCATCAGTTGGGATAGAACTTTCGGAGTCGGAGTTTGAGTCGGGAGCTTCTTCAAATGCTATGTGATTGATAGAGACTTCTTCCTTATCTTCACTACCCTATAAAGGTGGAGGAACTTTATGATGTCTTTGTCTTCTTCTTAACCGTTGTGGTTTCAGACTTGGATTAGAAGTTTTAATTTTAAGTCGAGAAAATACAGATTATTTTTGTGATGACATCTGGGGAGCTTGTGCATTCCTATCAATTTGGGTAGAAGAAGAAAAAATCTTCACTTAATTTTTGGAAGATGGAGACTTTACCTTTTACGTCGACCACTGGGAAGGGATCTCTTTTCGTCCTTTTAAACACCGAAACTCTGGCATTCTCATTTTCAATCCGATTGAACACTGAAGGTCTCGACTGTTCTGATTTCTCTTCTACAACTTCATAAATTTGAACCATGATGGGATTTGAGGAAACCTTCTTTACCTTAATCTTCCTCGGTGGATTAGGATCATATCCCAAATCATACCTGGGTCAGGATACTAAGGCTTTATCAAAATTAAAAGGGACACACCCTCCCGAAAGGACAGCATCAAGATCACTTAATTTTCAAGGCTCTCATTTTCGATACCCGTTATTTTCAAACAGCTTTTTAACTTGAGGATTGTAACATCCTTTGAAAGTTTATTTTGATTCAGCAGCTCTTTCTTGTTTGGACGAGCTAGAAATACAAAGCTTCGATACGTCCGGAATGGATGTCGAAGCCTCTGATGTAAGTTTATGTTCTTTTCGGACCTCCATGAGTTGATGGGGTAAAAGCAATTTTAAATTACTAGGTATTGGAAGAGTTAACTCTTTTCTCAATACCTTAACGTCGGTTGATTCTATTTGAGGCTTTTTGCCTTTAGAGAATCCTTCAGATATAAGTTTTGACTTGCCTTTGATGAGTTGATGAGATTGAGCAGCATTAGACGTATCATGATCATTTGCATCTTCTTTGATTTTGAATCCAAACATGGCTAACCCTACAGAGTTGTACTCTTCATCTTCCATGTAAAATTTGGCATCAATAAAATGGGATTCTTCTTCAAGGAATGGTTTAGACTAAGCAACCATATATTTAACTTTTCTATCTCAGCTATATTTGAAGCATTGGTGGTAAGTAGAATGTATCACTCCAGTTTCATGTAGCCAAGCACGTCCAAGGAGTAAATCATATGATGTTTTAGCATCTAACCCTACAGAGTTGTACTCTTCATCTTCCATGTAAAATTTGGCATCAATAAAATGGGATTCTTCTTCAAGGAATGGTTTAGACTAAGCAACCATATATTTAACTTTTCTATCTCAGCTATATTTGAAGCATTGGTGGTAAGTGGAATGTATCACTCCAGTTTCATGTAGCCAAGCACGTCCAAGGAGTAAATCATATGATGTTTTAGCATCAATGACACAGAAGAGAACTAAGGAGATTAACTCTCCTATTTGCAGCTTCAAGCGAATCATGCCAATGGCTCGCTGACCTTTCTGATTGAATCCTTGAATCATGATTTTGCTTCTGGACAGATCACTAACATTAATTCCAACCTTATTTATTGTTTTGACCGGTATAATATTCACACAGATCCACAATCAATCATTATCCGATTGATCTTGTATCCTCAAATATAACCGCTGACATTCAGTGGCCTATTATGTGGACGATAACCTAGCTATAAATCTTCATCGTCGAATGTTATGGCAGCCATACAGTCTTGAGGAGTTGTGGATCCAATATGTTCTAAAATTTTACCTTCGTATTCTTCTGGATTGATTAACGCTGTGACCAAAGCCATTCGATCATCGAAAGGAAGATTAAGAGACTCTGGTAGACTCATATTGGCAGAAATATTATTGAGCCGTGAGATAGTTTTCTTCTATTTTGAAGTTTGTCCGTATGCATTTTTCATCTCATTTTTCTTTTCCACATTGATAACATTGGAGGTAAAACTTTCATTGTCAAAAAAACCCTTAGGAAAATAATCACCCAAGGTTGGTAGTCTGGGAGAAATGCGTGAAGCAGCTTCTACTCCCGCCGATTTAGTGAATCCTCTTGATTTGGCTTTATACATTTTTCTTCGGTTGTTTCTTAGTCTTGGTTTCTTGTCATAAATACTAGAACTTGGGAGTTGTGGAGCCATTCGGCAACGTCTTTTCACAAGGGTCCATGCCTGTGATCTTCTTCTAATGTTTTCTCTTTATTGGATTGAATTTTTGTACTTAATTCCTCTAGCTCTGTTCCTGCAAGAGGCGTAGAAGGTAATATTTTACCTGTTTTGTTCAGCATTCGGTATTTTTCTTTCTTCCTTATGAAAGTAGACCAGCCGTCACCGATCTCGTATTCAGATTCTGAGTCAGAATCCCAAACATCCAAGTCACCCGTTATAATTTCATAAAAGGTTTGACGATTTGATGCATTTGGTCTATCAATTTCCAGATAGACGTAACTGATAGTGATTTCTCCTTCTACCTCAAACTTCATTGAGATGGCTCCTTTCGGAAGTTGAGGTCCAAACTTCTCAATTGAGGATTTACAAGCATCATGTACATCAGAAAGTATTTGTTTCTTTCCTACTATGGAAATTGGATCAAATGATCCAAATGAAACCATTGAGCATGCGACTGTTGAATTTTCTTCGATTTCAAGTTTGATTTTATTTCTTTGTCCATGCTTTCAAGATAAAGCATTTTTCCATGAGTGGCTAATGATTCTGTGAAATTTACAGTATTTAGAATGATCGATCTTACTAGCTTCCTCGGGTCATTTTAATACTGGAAGTTCGATTATCTTCAGTTCAAATAGCTAATCCAGGATTTCAGAAAGTTCAGAATCTGAGAAAGAGTACTCCTTTCCTTTAAGTTCTTTTAGAGTCACATGACCTCTGTTTTGGACTTGTCCTTTGTTAGGTCTGAACTCTGACTTTGGTTTTGGTTTCGAGCTTGACCCCTGGAAGGCTATCTTTGTAGGAACAGTAGAAATTGACATAACTTCTTTGGATTTACTTGCTGTGACGTCTTTCTTTATTTCTTTTTAGGATCTTTCTTGTCACGTGGATCACTTGGTAAGTAACAACCATGCCTTGCAATTTGGAGCTCCATGTCATGAGCAGATGTCGCCAATTCTTCTAATGAGTGATACATATTTGCTTGGAAATTATAGAGTAATCCCCAATGCATGCGTTGTACACACATGTCGATGAAAGATGCTTCACTTATTTGTTTTTTACAATTAAGCTCAAGGTTCATCCAGTGTTCAATGTACTCCACAACAGGCTCTTATTTACTCTGCTTTGTTTGAGCAAGTTCTGGAAGGCTAACGATTCACCAGGTGCTATAGAAGCGTGTTAGGAACTCTTGCTCGAACTGATCCCAACTATCAATTGACCCTGTCGGTAAGTTTGTGTACTATTCAAATGCAGAACCTTTGAGAGAGCGTACGAACTGCTTTACCATAGTGTTATTATAAGCACCTACATTGTTACACATCTCAATAAAATGAACAACATGTTACTTTGGATTGCCCTTTCCATCGAACCACTGAAATTTTAGAGTTTGATAACCCAATGACATCTTTATTTCGTCGATTCGACGACTATAGGGCTTGGCATACACCAGTGAATATTGCAACGGACCACCATACTGGGCACGAATGATGTCCGCAACCATATGTTGAAGTTGTTGGATGGATAGAGAGCCAACTGAGAGTTGAGTGCTGTCACACAACACGTTTTGAACAACTGTCCGATCGTACATATCTTGTTTTTGTTGACGCTCTTGGATTTCTAACTCTTTGGCCTTGGAAGATCCTGAATTTTTCTGATCTTCTTTAGTCGATGAATTTTGCGACTCTAGCCTGTGTTTGAGTGCGGCAATCTGTGCATCTTTGTCTTCCAACGACTTTGTTAATTTTTCAATGGCTAAAGCCATTTGTTGAATTCGGTCATCTGAGCCTGATGCCTCTTCTGTTACCATCACTGGCTCAAATGATTCTTCAGATGATGTATCGTCTTCCTACTTTTGTTGAGAAGTGGCATGAGGTGATCCAGACAAGGATCTATCACTGGAGATAGAGCCCGAACGAGAACTTTTCGCTGAACTCATGGTCTTTTCTATCGAATGAGAGTTTGGCTTCTTGAAAAGAATTTTCATTTTGCCTTTGTTGGAGAACTTTTTTAATGGTGTGACCAGTGGAGTTTTCCCAGTTTTTGTTTGGGCCCTGGTCGCGTGGAAGAGTTCAGTAAGTGTCTCTTCAAGATGAACCATAGTTTGTTTCACCTTTTCACCTGCCATTGTTGATTTAGTAGTTGAAACTTGAAGATTTTGAGATCAAAAGATGAGAGGACAAGAAGGTCCCACTGGGCGTGCCAAGAAATTTGCACGAAAAAATTTCGTGTATTTTATAGAAGTCGTTAGAAATTATATTTTTGATAAAATACAAGTGATGTTGAATTTCTTGTAATTGTCAAAATCCTCTGATTAATGATCTGAATATTTGAAGACGAGGGGCTATGTGGCTTGAATCCTGGTCTTCGAGAATTTGTTGAAAATTTGATTTGTCGAGACTTAACTTGTTCGGAGTTTGAATCTTGAGGCTTGGACTTGGACTTGAATTTTATTTGATTTGAAGAAGACTTTGATCTTCTTGGACTTGGTGTGAACCTATTTGATTCGAAGAAAATTAAAATTTTCTTAGGGGTTCATCGAGTTTAGGTTTCAGAAAATTTCTTCCCTTCTTTCGGCCTTGAAATTTTTTCAGCACTTCGTGGCGTTCTCTACTTTCTTTCTTGCTTCAACTTTCACCTCTTCTTTCGCCGTCTTATGGACTATTGTTCCTATTTATAGAGGAGAATTCATGCTAATTTTGATAATTACTTAATTATATTTAATTAAAATGAATAATTGAGTAATTATGATTTTATTAATTTTTTGTTTATTTATTTAAAATGTGATATGGGCCTTTGGGTTTTTATAGACTTTAGTAGGCTTAAAATTTAATTGGGCTAATGATTTGAATTGACCCAATCCATTTTTTTATGTTTACAGTTACCACCCTGAAATTTATATAGGTAAAGGTTTTGCAGTATTTTTATTACTTTTATAAATATTTGATCCATCAATCTGAACTTTATTAAGTTATTGAAACTCAACCCTCCAATTCGTGACAACTAACACTTATAACCTTATATAATGTTTAAAATAACAATTAAGTGTTGAATCTATCCACTCATCAAATGAATTGTTGTTACCCTTTAAATCCGAAGAATACTTGTTAGTATAGTTAGGTAGGGCTGGATGTCAAACGGGTCGAGCGGCTCGTTGGCTAGGGCTCGTCATTTGCCCAAGCCCAGCTTGCTCGGCTTGTGGGCTTGTCAAAAAATGTCGAGCTTGCGGGTAGGGATGTCAATTGGGCCGAGTCGGCTCGGCTCGTCAAAGCTCGGCTCGTGGGCTGCTCGGGCTTGTCAAATGACGAGCCCAAGCTCGAGCCGAGCAAGGGGTCCCGTCCAACGAGCCGAGCCCAAGAGCCGGCTCGTCCAAAAATGTGGAAAAAAATAAAATTTTATCAATAAAAGTTGAAATATTTGCAAAAAAAAAAATAAATAAATAAATAAATAAAAATAAAAATTCACGAGCTTGCGAGCCGCTCGTGGGCTCGGCTCGCTAGCTCGGCTCAGCCCACTGCCATCCCTACTTGTGGGATTGTCAAAAAATGTGAAGAAAAGTCAAAAAAATCTAAAAAAAATTAAAAAAATATTTTAAAAATCACAAGCTCGTGAGCGGCTTGTGGGTTCAGCTCTGCCCCGCGAGCTCGAGCCGAGCCATTACCATCACTAGGTAGGGTTATCGTCATTGGTTTAATTACGGAGTTTTAACCCTATCTTACTAATTGTTGTTCCTACTAATTCTCTTCGCACAAGTGAAATTATTCCATATTTAATTAATTTTCTCACTTAATCATGTCTTAGAATTATGTGTCTAGACTTACCATTATATACTTCGTTGTATGCTTTACATAAAGTGGTTTGACTATCACACATGATAGATATGAAAAACTTATTTATTTTTCCAAATGGAATTTCATATATTAAATCCCTAAGTAATTTAGCTTCTTTTTCGATTTCAGGTAATGCCAAATTTGGATTCCATAGTCGACTGAATGATATTTGTTTTTTCTTGGATTTTCGAAATATCACACCTCATTCTCACGTATACTAGATATCCAACTGGTATCAGTAAATCCTTTTAATATTGTTAGAAACTTTGAATATTGGTGACCTAGATCCTTGGTTTTCTTCAAATAACCAAGAACCCTTTTGATAGCTTTCCAATGTTCTTCACTTGGATTGCTAGTAAACAAACTAAGTTTAGTAATTGCAAATGCTATATGAGGTCTTGTACATTGCAGAACATACATGAGACTCTCGATAGCACCTGCATACACAAGTTATCCTATTGCTGTTCCATCATTCTTTAGAAATTTTAAACTTGGATCAAAGGGAGTGTTAGCCTCTTTAATGTTCAAATGATTGAACTTATCAATCACATTCTTTTCATAATGTGATTGACTCAACATATAACCACCACTAGTCTTGGTAACTTTGCTATCAAGTATGGTATTCACTTGACAAGATCTTTAATTTTGAATGTGGAACATTGAAACCTCTTTGTTTTCTTTATACTTTGCATTTGGTTGCTCACAATCAATTTGTCATCTATGTATAAGAAGAAAAGCACTACATGATTATCAAAGATTTTTGATTATTAATATTTATCAATATTATTATGTTTAACTTCAAAAGACATTATCGCTATGTCAAATTTTTCGTGCCAATTCTTTGATGCTTGTTTTAATTCATAGAAGGATTTTATTAGGTTACATACTTTATCCTCATTTTCGAGAAGAATAAAGCCTTTCGATTGTTCTATATAGACTTCCTCATCGAGATCCATGTTTAACAATGTCGTCTAAACATTCATTTGATATGTATACAAATCGTATATAGAAGTTAAGGCAAATAAAATTCTAATTAATTTTATTCGCGCAACTGGTGCATACGTGTCAAAGTAATTTATTCCTTCTTTTTTGTTGATACCTTTTGGCCACTAACATAACTTTAAACGTATCAAGAGTATTATCCAGATTGTACTTCATCCTAAATACCTATTTACAGCCTATAGGTTTCGATTCAGGTGGTAAATTGACAAATTTTTAAATGTTATTTGACATTATTGAATCAATTTCATCATTTATAGTTTTTTCCCAAAAAATGCTATCTATAGATGATATTTCTTCTTGATAAGTTTTAGAATCGATTTTCACTTTAAGAACATATGAAGTAGTTCTTGTAACACTTTTTTTTATTTCCCTCAACCAAATAGAAGGAAATAAGTTGATAATCAAATTCATCCGATCCTAGTACTTTCTCCTTGCGAACTCTTTTACTCTTATGAAGTTCATTTATTTCAAAATACTCAAAAGGTGTTTCTACTTATGATCGTGTAGAAATAGGACCCTCAACTTGAGGTTCCCTTAAAGATAATAATCTGAAGATAACAAATTTTCAAAGAACTCTACTTCTTAGGATTTAATAATGACATTGGTTTTCAAGTATAATAAAAAATATGCCTTACTGTTTTGGGCGTATCCAACAAAAGTGCATTTGATCCCTTTAAGACTCAATTTAGTGCTTTTAGGATCTGTGTTCTTACTATAAGCAAGACACCTCCGCACTTTGAAATAATCAATATTTTGTTTTCTTCATTTTCACAATTCATAGGGAAAAACCTTGAATCTTTTAGAAGAAATCCTATTAACTATGTGGTATCCAGTTAATAAAACTTCACTCCATAAGTTATATGGTAACTTAACATTTAATAACATAGCATTTATCATCTCAACTAATATTTTCTTCTTTCTCTCAACCAAACCATTTTGTTCGGGTGATCTAGCTACACTATATTGATATATTATGTAATGTTAAAAAAAAAAGAAGAAGATTAAATTCACTAGAGAAATATGCACCTCCCCTATCACTTCTAAAAAATTTAATCTTTCTATTTAATTGATTTTCTACTTCGAATTTGTATATCTTAAACAAGTTAAATATTTCATCCTTATATTTTATCAAATAGATATAACAAAACCTAGAACAATCATTTATGAATGTTATGAAATATCTATTACATCCTCTAGTTAACATTTCATTTAATTCACATCTATCAAAATGAATTAAGTCGAACAAGTTAGAATCCTTTCAACACTATGAAAATATTTTTTAATCATTTTAGACTTAACAAATAATTCACATTTATTATATTCTATGTTTTCACAGGAAATCATTCTAATTTTAATTATTCTTTTTAAAGTAGAATATCCAACACGTCCTAGTATATTATGCCATCAAGGAGTCATCTCAACAATATAATTCGAATTGTAGTTTTCATTAACATTATTGTCAATAGTATAAAATTTGTCCATTCTATCACTGGAATATCATTTTCCAACAAATACCCATTTTGGGAAAGTACAAGTTTGTTCGACTCATACATGGATTTAATTCTCTATTTTTGAACAAATCACCATATACAAGATTTCTATTTATATCCAGTACATGTAATATATTTATTAACATGATCTTCTTGTCGAATGTGAATTGTAAGTCTACGTTTCCTTTGCAAATAATCTTTGATTGTAATATATTTATAATGCTTACATAGCAATGATGTTGCCAACGGAATTTACTTTGCCTTCTTGCTTTGGTTGTTTGCAATGTCTGCAATCCCGAGCATAATTTCTGAATTTGCCACACTTATAATAAGAAACTTTGAATTTCTTCTTGTCCTTGTTACCTTTGTTGGGATTTATGAATTTCTTCTTCTTGGAATCCTTGTTATATTTGTTTGATTGATTCATGACATGGGCTTTGAAAGTGCTCTCATGAAAATGTTCATTCACTTATTGTGGCCTTGACTCTTCCTCAATATGAAGGTGTTTTTGAATCTCTTTCAAAGAATAGTCTAGGGAACTGTGAAAATTTTTCTTCCTATAACTCTTCCATGAAAATGGCAATTTCGCAATGATTGTACCAACTTGAAAGGTTATTTTATTGACAATAACTTGCAACTCAAGAACTTATCCTAACAAAGGCAATTTATCTAAAAATTTGGAATCGAAGTGTTTAGAAATCAGAAACATTTTGGTACCTTCCTCCTCGGCCATATATTTGCTTTTCAACGATTTTCATCTCTTTTGCCGAGGTGCTGTTTGTATAGAGATTATATTGATGATCGGAAAGAGCATTTAGAGTCCTCTACATATCAATTCATCTTCTTCTCTATTCTTTCGTTCCACCTTTGTTTTGTAGGTGTCATTCAAGGTTGGTCCCGACTTTGGTACCAAGCTCGAATCCAAAATATAGAAGATCTTCAATGTTGAGAGAATAAACTTCAACTTGACTTTTCATCTTGTAAAGTTCGACTTGTCGAATCTATCAAGCCTAACAAGGTCTCGATCCATCATCTTTATAGTAGCCATGATTGTCTCGCTCTCCATGTCGAAAATGTCGTTTTAGAATGTTGAGGAAAGCTTATAAAGAACAAAAAAATAATCAACAAGAATTTTGCCAAAATAGAAGGATTGAACATGATTATGAATTGTTGTCCTCAAATGATATTTGTTGCCACCAAAATAAGTACTTGAAGGTTTTTTTGGAAAATAGTTTATAGATTAATCAAAACCTTAATCCAAATTTCAATCAAGCAAAATAAAACTTGAAAAAAGAACTTAAGAACAAAATATAGAAACTTATTTAGATCTTTGATTTGGATACAAGTTACATGAATATGATGTTTTGGATATCTTTCTATACATGTAAATCATCCATATATATAATACTACAACCTCCATGCATGAAAAAATGCAAAAACCAAGCAAAAAAACTATGAAACCCTTCAAAACAACACCAGAATTCAAAAGCCAATACTAACAAAAATTTGTACTGGACAATCGCCTTGTTCACACAATTGGCCTCTATAATTCAAAATCTAGGTAGGGCGATCCCTCTTGCCTTAAGCCTGGGCAATTGCTGATGCCATTTTCGACCGTCACCATTTTTATTCTCGTTTTGTTTTCACTTGTTTTTCTCATGGTTGATCACTTTTATCACTTCTAAAATCACTCTTCATTGTTAATTTTAACAATATCAACAATGATTTCTTTCGGTGTTCGTCAAGTATAATTGGATTTCATGAATAAGCTTTGGACATTTTTTAAAAGTTGAAGGGTGCCTTTGGTACACAATTCTTAAAATCAATATACTTGATAATGAAAAAATTTAAATTTGTTTTTCCTTATTAATTCTGTGTAGCATGATACGACCAATATATATGCCAAAGACAACATATAAACTAAAGATGCCACAGGGGTTATATGAGACTGGAATATTAATTTTGGTAACCAAAAATGAAAAGACAAAAACCCTTTACCATTGTCGAAAACCTCACCAAAAAATAAATTACAAATTCCAAATAAAATAATAGAAAATCTTCACTGAAATAAGTGTTTTTGAATGGATTACAGCTAAGAAAAACATTGATGATTTTAAAGAATCCGAAAGAAAGCTATAATTATGAGATTTCTATAATTTCACAATGCCAACAATTCTCCCAATTCGGGAAAAGTGTCATTTTTCACCGTATTGAATTGGGAATATTGTTTTGTGGACATGCATGCAATTTCCAATATGGGAAGAGACGTGAGTAAGAAGCAGCTCAAAAGGAAAAGCTTCATAATACACATTTTTCTAAATGTGTACAAGGTATTGACTTTTTGCATCCACTAAACAATAATCCCAATCGAATATGGAGAAAATGATCTAAACATTGCAAATATTGGGAAAACATTGGCTGGCAATTTTGAAAACCTATAATTACCTTGACTCTGCGTTGTACTTTGACACACATGCGAGCTCAACTAAAAGGTGGTTTGAGCCCCATGTTTTACAAAAATAATTTCCCTAACAGTGATTTTTTAAGTAATGTGTGATTAAATAGTAGGAAATTTTTTTGGATTTATGTATAAAATTATTTTATTGAAAGAATGTATAGTTAAAAATGAGTTTGGGGAATAATAAATTTTGAATAATAAATTTTTAATGAATGGGACTCAATAGGAGCTAAATGTTTTTCTAATTTAAAGTTCTACTTCGAGTTTAATTACAACTTTTTTGTCGTGGACAATATATTTATGTTTACAAGACCAATCCTGAAAAGACAACTCATTATTATGAGACCTAAAGACGTAAAAATAAATTAAAAATAAATAAAAATTACAAGCGTAAAAGTATTTAAATATTTAAATAAATCATATATTTACATTTTAAACAAAGACTTGATACAATTCAAAAGAAAAAGTAGGAAATTCAAGTTATTTTCGATAAACAAAACTATGGACATTATGGACCCATGAAAATATTATTTGGATAAATCGAATTCAAGTTATAACTCATTAAAGTAAACTACCTACGTTTCCTTTGCAAATAATCTTTGATTGTAATATATTTATAATGCTTACATAGCAATGATGTTGCCAACGGAATTTACTTTTCCTTCTTGCTTTAGTTGTTTGCAATGTCTGCAATCCCGAGCATAATGTCTGAATTTGCCACACTTATAATAAGAAACTTTGAATTTCTTCTTGTTCTTGTTACCTTTGTTGGGATTTATGGATTTCTTCTTCTTGGAATCCTTGTTATATTTGTTTGGTTGATTCATGACATGGGCTTTGAAAGTGCTCTCATGAAAATGTTCATTCACTTATTGTGGCCTTGACTCTTCCTCAATATGAAGGTGTTTTTAAATCTCTTTCAAAGAATAGTCTAGGGAACTATGAAATTTTTTCTTCCTATAACTCTTCCACGAAAATGGCAATTTCGCAATGATTGTACCAACTTGAAAGATTATTTTATTGACAATAACTTGCAACTCAAGAACTTATCCTAACAAAGGCAATTTATCTAAAAATTTGGAATCGAAGTGTTTAGAAATCAGAAACATTTTGGTACCTTCCTCCTCGGCCTTATATTTGTTTTTCAACGATTTTCATCTCTTTTGCCGAGGTGCTGTTTGTATAGAGATTATATTGATGATCGGAAAGAGCATTTAGAGTCCTCTACATATCAATTCATCTTCTTCTCTATTCTTTCGTTCCACCTTTGTTTTGTCGGTGTCATTCAAGGTTGGTCCCAACTTTGGTGCCAAGCTCAAATCCAAAATTTAGAAGATCTTCAATGTTGTGAGAATAAACTTCAACTTGACTTTTCATCTTGTAAAGTTTGACTTGTCGAATCTATCAAGCCTGACAAGGTCTCGATCCATCATCTTTATAATAGCCATGATTGTCTCGTTCTCCATGTCGAAAATGTCGTTTTAGAATGTTGAGGAAAGCTTATAAAGAACAAGAAAATAATCAACAAGAATTTTGCCAAAATAGAAGGTTTGAACATGATTATGAATTACTGTCCTCAAATGATATTTGTTGCCACCAAAATAAGTAGTTGAAGGTTTTTTTGGAAAATAGTTTATAGAGTAATCAAAACCTTAATCCAAATTTCAATCAAGCAAAATAAAATTTGAAAAAAGAACTTAAGAACAAAATATAGAAACTTATTTAGATCTTTGATTTGGATACAAGTTACATGAATTTGATGTTTTGGATATCTTTCTATACATGTAAATCATCCATATATATAATACTACAACCTCCATGCACGAAAAAATGCAAAAACCAAGCAAAAAAACTATGAAACCCTTCAAAACAACACCAGAATTCAAAAGCCAATACTAACAAAAATTTGTACTGGACAATCGCCTTGTTCACACAATTGGCCTCTATAACTCAAAATCTAGGTAGGGCGATCCCTCTTGCCTTAAGCCTGGGCAATTGCTGATGCCATTTTTCGACCGTCACCATTTTTATTCTTGTTTTGTTTTCACTTGTTTTTCTCATTGTTGATCACTTTTATCACTTCTAAAATCACTCTTCATTGTTAATTTTAACAATATCAACAATGATTTCTTTCGGTGTTCATCAAGTATAATTGGATTTCATGAATAAGCTTTGGACATTTTTTAAAAGTTGAAGGGTGCCTTTGGTACACAATTCTTAAAATCAATATACTTGATAACGAAAAAATTTAAATTTGTTTTTCCTTATTAATTCTGTGTAGCATGATACGACCAATATATATGCCAAAGACAACATATAAACTAAAGATGCCACAGGGGTTATATGAGACTGGAATATTAATTTTGGTAACCAAAAATGAAAAGACAAAAACCCTTTACCATTGTCGAAAACCTCACCAAAAAATAAATTACAAATTCCAAATAAAATAATAGAAAATCTTCACTGAAATAAGTGTTTTTGAATGGATTACAGCTAAGAAAAACATTGATGATTTTAAAGAATCCGAAAGAAAGCTATAATTATGAGATTTCTATAATTTCACAATGCCAACAATTCTCCCAATTCGGGAAAAGTGTCATTTTTCACCGTATTGAATTGGGAATATTGTTTTGTGGACATGCATGCAATTTCCAATATGGGAAGAGACGTGAGTAAGAAGCAGCTCAAAAGGAAAAGCTTCATAATACACATTTTTCTAAATGTGTACAAGGTATTGACTTTTTGCATCCACTAAACAATAATCCCAATCGAATATGGAGAAAATGATCTAAACATTGCAAATATTGGGAAAACATTGGCTGGCAATTTTGAAAACCTATAATTACCTTGACTCTGCGTTGTACTTTGATATACATGCGAGCTCAACTAAAAGGTGGTTTGAGCCCCATGTTTTACAAAAATAATTTCCCTAACAGTGATTTTTTTAAATAATGTGTGGTTAAAAAGTAGGAATTTTTTTTTGGATTTATGTATAAAATTATTTTATTGAAAGAATGTATAGTTAAAAATGAGTTTGGGGAATAGTAAATTTTTAATGAATAGGACTCAATAGGAGCTAAATGTTTTTCTAATTTAAAGTTCTACTTCGAGTTTAATTACAACTTTTTTGTCGTGGACAATATATTTATGTTTACAAGACCAATCCTGAAAAGACAACTCATTATTATGAGACCTAAAGACGTAAAAATAAATTAAAAATAAATAAAAATTACAAGCGTAAAAGTATTTAAATATTTAAATAAATCATATATTTACATTTTAAACAAAGACTTGATACAATTCAAAAGAAAAAGTAGGAAATTCAAGTTATTTTCGATAAACAAAACTATGGACATTATGGACCCATGAAAATATTATTTGGATAAATCAAATTCAAGTTATAACTCATTAAAGTAAACTATTGGATGTGTAATATTGCTTCCCAAATTAAATCATATTACCATAATAATATTGGACTCATTTGATAGCTTGTAATTAATCATGTATATTAAACTTGAGAAAAATTTATTTTGGATAAGATCGAACTAAGTTAGAATCAACCAAAAAAATTATTGTTAAATAAAATTTTCATTAATCCATCTTTAAGAATTTATACTAATTTAATTGGACTTTTACCATGATTTTCATTTGGAGGCCCCCAAAAAATGTGAGGCCACTAAGCCATTGCCTAATTGGCTTTGGCTTAGGGCGTGCCTTGTATGTTTGGTTTAGTTGAAATTTAAATTTTGAGTAAATTTTGATAAAATTCATGAAATCTGTGGTTGAAAAGTTAATAAATATTATGGGTCTCATGTAGATTCGCTAAAATTGAATTTAAAAAAAAAAAATTGAGTTTAAAAGAATAAGGGCCAAATAAGGCTTAAGTTTGTGCAGAGAGTGTGAAGTCGTAATATATAAAAATTGGTAAAAGACTGATATTTATGAGTGCTTGAGGTCTTATATTAAATTTCATAATCTCATGTAATTATCAATTAAAATCCATGATCTCTACCATAATAATCCATTTTTACCACAATAATATCCCACATTTTACTTTCTTGAAACTAATATCCCACTCTCTAATATGTCTATGTTCTCACTCGTAATTCTAATAATTAATATAAAATTATATACGTTTTAATATTAAAATGTATGACACTCGAGATAGCTTGTCTAAAAATTGAAGTATGATCCCATGATTCCCCCAAATTCTCTATTATATTTAACCACACATTGTATCACTTCATCCCTTCTCTATTTTCTCAGCTCCTCTCTTTGGCATTCTGCTTCTTACCATTCTTCAAAATTCTTCATTTGGTAGTCTTGCAAATATAACCTATTTCCAAATTTTTATATCAATTCAATAGATGAATAACTCGTATCTATTAAATCACAATTCCAATATATGATCTACTGTTAATATTTATCATTAAATACAACAAAAAATTGTGTTGTGGCTTCTTGATTAAATGGTGCAGTCTTTGTCTCGTAGATGTAATTTTTGTTTCAACCTTTTTGTAATGGGATGTTTATAACTTCGAATAAATAATTCTCCATCTCCTAATCTCCTTGCAATTTTGGAGGTAAAATTGGTACGTCTCCCTTCTCTGATAATAATTTATATTATCAATAGATAAGGTAGGGATTAATGCCAAACCTCACCAAAAAAAAAATAATAATAATAATAAATAAATAAATAAAAATAAAAAGAAGAAAGAAATGTTTGTAAAATCAAAGTTTGGTCTGATCCTCAAACGTTTTAACTTTTTTGCTTCAATGTTTGAACTCATTTATCAAATTAATTTAAACCACGAGCAATTCATTCCATCATCCAAAGTGGGTTAGACCCAACATCATCTCTCTCTTCTCTCTCTAAATGATGCATGTCCTTCAATTTCGTTTGCATTGATTACGAAAGAAAGAAATACAAGACTGTGTAAGAGAGAGAAAAACAATAACCAAGCCAAATTAAAGGGAAAAAAAATGGAATATGCAATTCATTCAAGAACCCTCTTGTCGAAAACCTCACCAAAAAATAAATTACAAATTCCAAATAAAATAATAGAAAATCTTCACTGAAATAAGTGTTTTTGAATGGATTACAGCTAAGAAAAACATTGATGATTTTAAAGAATCCGAAAGAAAGCTATAATTATGAGATTTCTATAATTTCACAATGCCAACAATTCTCCCAATTCGGGAAAAGTGTCATTTTTCACCGTATTGAATTGGGAATATTGTTTTGTGGACATGCATGCAATTTCCAATATGGGAAGAGACGTGAGTAAGAAGCAGCTCAAAAGGAAAAGCTTCATAATACACATTTTTCTAAATGTGTACAAGGTATTGACTTTTTGCATCCACTAAACAATAATCCCAATCGAATATGGAGAAAATGATCTAAACATTGCAAATATTGGGAAAACATTGGCTGGCAATTTTGAAAACCTATAATTACCTTGACTCTGCGTTGTACTTTGATATACATGCGAGCTCAACTAAAAGGTGGTTTGAGCCCCATGTTTTACAAAAATAATTTCCCTAACAGTGATTTTTTTAAATAATGTGTGGTTAAAAAGTAGGAATTTTTTTTTGGATTTATGTATAAAATTATTTTATTGAAAGAATGTATAGTTAAAAATGAGTTTGGGGAATAGTAAATTTTTAATGAATAGGACTCAATAGGAGCTAAATGTTTTTCTAATTTAAAGTTCTACTTAGAGTTTAATTACAACTTTTTTGTTGTGGACAATATATTTATGTTTACAAGACCAATCCTGAAAATTTTGAGACCTAGACAACTCATTATTATGAGACCTAAAGACGTAAAAATAAATTAAAAATAAATAAAAATTACAAGTGTAAAAGTATTTAAAGAAATCATATATTTACATTTTAAACAAAGACTTGATACAATTCAAAAGAAAAAGTAGGAAATTCAAGTTATTTTCGATAAACAAAACTATGGACATTATGGACCCATGAAAATATTATTTGGATAAATCAAATTCAAGTTATAACTCATTAAAGTAAACTATTGGATGTGTAATATTGCTTCCCAAATTAAATCATATTACCATAATAATATTGGACTCATTTGATAGCTTGTAATTAATCATGTATATTAAACTTGAGAAAAATTTATTTTGGATAAGATCGAACTAAGTTAGAATCAACCAAAAAATTTATTGTTAAATAAAATTTTCATTAATCCATCTTTAAGAATTTATACTACTTTAATTGGACTTTTACCATGATTTTCATTTGGAGGCCCCCAGAAAATGTGAGGCCACTAAGCCATTGCCTAATTGGCTTTGGCTTAGGGCGTGCCTTGTATGTTTGGTTTAGTTAAAATTCAAATTTTGAGTAAATTTTGATAAAATTCGTGAGATCTGTGGTTGAAAAGTTAATAAATATTATGGGTCTAATGTAGATTCGCTAAAATTGAATTTAAAAAAAAAATTGAATTTAAAAGAATAAGGGCCAAATAAGGCTTAAGTTTGTGCAGAGGGTGTGAAGTCGTAATATATGAAAATTGGTAAAAGACTGATATTTATGAGTGCTCGAGGTCTTATATTAAATTTCATAAAATTATCAATTAAAATCCATGATCTCTACCATAATAATCCATTTTTACCACAATAATATCCCACATTTTACTTTCTTGAAACTAATATCCCACTCTCTAATATGTCTATGTTCTCACTCGTAATTCTAATAATTAATATAAAATTATATACGTTTTAATATTAAAATGTATGACACTCGAGATAACTTGTCTAAAAATTGAAGTATGATCCCATGATTCCCCCAAATTCTCTATTATATGCAACCACACATTGTATCACTTCATCCCTTCTCTATTTTCTCAGCTCCTCCCTTTGGCATTCTGCTTCTTACCATTCTTCAAAATTCTTCATTTGGTAGTCTTGCAAATATAACCTATTTCCAAATTTTTAAATCAATTCAATAGATGAATATATCGTAGCTATTAAATCACAATTCCAATATGTGATCTAGTGTTAATATTTATCATTAAATACAACAAAAAATTGTGTTGTGGCTTCTTGATTAAATGGTGCAGTCTTTGTCTCGTAGATGTAATTTTTGTTTCAACCTTTTTGTAATGGGATGTTTATAACTTCGAATAAATAATTCTCCATCTCCTAATCTCCTTGCAATTTTGGAGGTAAAATTGGTACGTCTCCCTTCTCTGATAATAATTTATATTATCAATAGATAAGGTAGGGATTAATGCCAAACCTCACCAAAAAAAAAATAATAATAATAAAAAATAATAATAATAATAATAAATAAATAAATAAATAAAAATAAAAAGAAGAAAGAAATGTTTGTAAAATCAAAGTTTGGTCTGATCCTCAAACGTTTTAACTTTTTTGCTTCAATGTTTGAACTCATTTATCAAATTAATTTAAACCACGAGCAATTCATTCCATCATCCAAAGTGGGTTAGACCCAACATCATCTCTCTCTTCTCTCTCTAAATGATGCATGTCCTTCAATTTCGTTTGCATAGATTACGAAAGAAAGAAATACAAGACTGTGTAAGAGAGAGAAAAACAATAACCAAGCCAAATTAAAGGGGGGAAAAATGGAATATGCAATTCATTCAAGAACCCTCTTCTTCTTCTTCCTCCTCTTCCTTTTCTTGTTATGCATAACCACAGCTTTTAACCTAACCACCCTCAGATTCGATGAAGCCTATTCCCCTCTCTTCAGTGATTTCAACATTCAACGATCACCCGACGAAAAGACCGTTCGTCTCCTCCTCAACCGTTTTTCCGGTAACCGTTTCATCGGGAAGCTTAAGCAGTTAGACACGAGCCACGTCCACACACCCCAATTAAGTCATATGTATTTATGCATGTGTGTAGATGTTGGAAAACTATTTGTGGGTTTGAAAAATTCTGTTGGAAAAGCATGGGAAATTTAGGGTGGAATTTGTATAAACGTGTTTTTCTGTTATTTTCTATTTTTATTGTGTATAAGAATGTGTATATAAGATTTACAAAAAAAAAAATATGTATGTATATATATTTTGGCTACTGAATTTATGAAAAATTCCATAATATCTTGTTCAGGTTCTGGGATTATATCATCCGATTATTACAACTATGGTTTCTTCAGTGCAAGCATCAAATTACCAGCAGAAAGTACCGCTGGCATTGTCGTTGCATTTTATGTAAGTACAATATATACATATATATAACGGATTTTAAATTTTAATATATGTTTTCTTGTCTTTTTAAATTCTTTATGATTATGTATCAATTTGTTTGCATGTGGAAAATAAAGCAAATTAGGTTTCTCCCCATTTTATCTCTACATTAAACCTGGTTAAAAAGCAAAGAAAAAGATAAAATGTTTGTCTAGATGGTTAATGATTGATTCAAAGTTTTGGCTTAGACTTCAAATGTAGACACATTTGAAAGGAACCACGATGAATTAGACATCGAGTTTATGGGGAACGTAAAGGGGAAACCTTGGAGGTTCCAAACAAACATGTATGGCAATGGAAGCACATCTCGTGGAAGAGAGGAGAGGTATCGATTATGGTTTGATCCAAGCAAGGATTCTCATCGCTACAGCATTCTTTGGACCCCTAAGAACACCATGTAAGTTGCTCATCTTAAAATCACATATGCTTAATTTGCCTTGTGATTTAATTTCCACCTTTTTTATCCCTGAAATCTTGGTATATTATACCTTAACCTAAGCTTACTATACTTAGCTCCACATTACATGTGATATATAAGTCTACTCAATGATCATGGTCCGTTTGACATGATATTTATTTTTGCTTTTTCTTTCTATAAAAGAGCTTTTGGAAGAACCTATTTTAATTTTTGTTTGGAAACTAATTTTCAAAAAGCTTTCTATTTCGAAAGTTCTTTTAAAGAAAGTTACATTGGACCAACTTCCTCTGAAACTCTTCAACTATCAGCGACACTTTCATAAAATTAGTCAAATGAATTTAAAAGCAACTTTTGGATCTCAAAGCCTCATTTTGATTTTTCGAAAGTCATGTCAAATAGGCACTAACTTGATCCTTATTGATCATGAAACTTCATATAGGCAGTTACTTTTAAATTTGGGTTAACGTAATAGTTCATTAAAAAAAGGGTGGACTTCAACGATGAATTTTCTCGTCACTAAAACCAAAAGGAAATTCCACATAAGGGCAAGCAATGAAAAATGTTACATTAATACGCGATTCCTTGATAGCTAAAGGGTGTCTGCCTTGTGGGTGATGAAAACGATAAGCTTTCGCTGAACTAACTATAAAGTTTTCAAATTTATGAAGGGCTAGTTTTCGAGTCTCTGCAAAAGTTTGGTTGCCCTTTTGTTGCATAGCTAATTCTAGCATTTTAATCAGGGACGGAGTCGGACATTTGACATTGTGGGGTCAAAATTAAAATACAATTTTTTTAGAACAACGTATCATAATTTGTTATTTTGAATGCTCGCTTCAACTACATTTTGCTCTGCACTCGAAAATAAGGGTTTTTATTTAAAATGTTTCTCCACGAATGTTACAAAATCAAATTCAATATTAACAAAATAAGCACGGTATCTAGATGAGGTATGTCTATGTTCTCACTCGTAATTCTAATAATTAATATAAAATTATATACGTTTTAATATTAAAATGTATGACACTCGAGATAACTTGTCTAAAAATTGAAGTATGATCCCATGATTCCCCCAAATTCTCTATTATATGCAACCACACATTGTATCACTTCATCCCTTCTCTATTTTCTCAGCTCCTCCCTTTGGCATTCTGCTTCTTACCATTCTTCAAAATTCTTCATTTGGTAGTCTTGCAAATATAACCTATTTCCAAATTTTTAAATCAATTCAATAGATGAATATATCGTAGCTATTAAATCACAATTCCAATATGTGATCTAGTTGAATAAATAGTAAGAAGAAACAAGATGACATCAACCATTTTTTTTTTTTTTTTAATACTAGCAGAGATCAAAATCATACTTTCCAAATTCACACAATTTTATAGTTGTCTTCTTAATATCTTATTTATAGTTGCAACAATTAGATCCAAACCCCATAATTTAACCGGATAAGGATAATTGCATGATTCTCCAAAAGACATCTATATTGATAATTTCTATAATATGGCAGTGCCGACTTATTTAGATGTTTATATTTTTTCCT
This sequence comes from Olea europaea var. sylvestris, assembly GCF_002742605.1. Taxonomy (NCBI): domain Eukaryota; kingdom Viridiplantae; phylum Streptophyta; class Magnoliopsida; order Lamiales; family Oleaceae; genus Olea; species Olea europaea. The sequence goes on along the minus strand of NW_019240764.1, from coordinate 434,960 downwards.
GTAGACTAGATAATAACTAATAAGCGATACGAAATTGGGGATTGTAGTTGAAAATATTTCTCAAATCTCAATTTCAATTATTCAAATGAATTTTAGAATAAAAATATGTAAAATCAAACAACTAGAGGGTCGATTTGTTACCTAAACGGAAGAAAGATCACAAAGTTAGCACAAGAAAGAAAATCCCAAAACGTGAAGGAGTGGAGAGAATGAACTTGGACCTTCTCTGATAATAATTTATATTATCAATAGATAAGGTAGGGATTAATGCCAAACCTCACCAAAAAAAAAATAATAATAATAAAAAATAATAATAATAATAATAAATAAATAAATAAATAAAAATAAAAAGAAGAAAGAAATGTTTGTAAAATCAAAGTTTGGTCTGACCCTCAAACGTTTTACCTTTTTTGCTTCAATGTTTGAACTCATTTATCAAATTAATTTAAACCACGAGCAATTCATTCCATCATCCAAAGTGGGTTAGACCCAACATCATCTCTCTCTTCTCTCTCTAAATGATGCATGTCCTTCAATTTCGTTTGCATAGATTACGAAAGAAAGAAATACAAGACTGTGTAAGAGAGAGAAAAACAATAACCAAGCCAAATTAAAGGGGGGAAAAATGGAATATGCAATTCATTCAAGAACCCTCTTCTTCTTTATTCTTTTATGTATTCATTAAAAGGTGCAGAATAAATAAGCCACTTCATTTTGTCAGCTAGTCGACTATTTAAAGCTTCTAAGGGACAAATTTTTCTGTCTCGCTTGAATCTTTGCCATATTCAAGAATACAAAAATAAGTGGATTCCCATCACCCCGGAAGATAGTAACTCTTTAACAACACTGAATCCAATGGTCGATTGAGCATTAGACACGTCGAATCACTCATTTGAGCATGTCGGGCTCTGCAAAGTCTTAGAATTTCATTTTAAATGTTGACTCCTTTAAGAGTTGTATAAGCCCTTTTTACATGGTTTATTTATGTCATATCTAACTGACAAGGGATTTACTCTTAAAACAAAGAAGTAAAACATTTTCTTTATATTTTTTTTGTGCCTATTTGCCTCCCACTAAAAAAAAAATTATTATTTTTTTCTCAAATTCATTTTCAATCATACATTTTATAAGATTTACAATTTTTATCAGCTACATATTTCATCAATTTTTATAATAATCTACTATATCAAATAGTGCTTCACGTGGCCTAGAATAAGGTGATTTGTTTGGTCCGACTTGAAAAGTTCGCAATGCGACATATATGGTGAAATCAAAATAATGAGAACTTTTTGGGGGTGTGGACCTTTTTTATTTTTCTTGCGCACACAAATATATATGAAGTATGTTAGAGTTTCATTGTATCATTCAGAGTAGCTGCTAAACATATATCTCTTGTACTCATTCTGAAATAGTAGATTTCTCTTCCTCTCCCCATCTAGATTTCCAAGTAAACTTGTGTGTTTTTGTTATTATTTTTTATTGCTTATTCTCATTTTTACATGACAAATGCCTAGTACGTAACCCTAGAAATATGGTTTTTCTACCTCTTCTATTATTTGTTTCATTGTTTCCGTCTCAATTATATTCCTTTTATGATCCTCACAACAAATACATAATATATTTCAGATTTTACGTGGACGAAATCCCGATAAGGGAAATAGTTCGCAACGCAGCTATGGCTGGGGATTATCCATCAAAGCCAATGTCACTATACGCCACCATATGGGATGCTTCAACTTGGGCCACAAATGGTGGCAAAGAGAAAGTAGACTACAAATATGAGCCTTTTGTGTCTGAATTCACAAACCTCGCACTTGAAGGTTGCATTGTCGATCCCAACGAGCAAATTTCATCAACTAACTGCACTGATAGAATTGCAAGTTTACTTGCTAAAGAATACTCTACCATTACGCTGGAGGGTCGAAAATCAATGAAATGGTTTCGCGAAAAGTACATGTATTACTCGAGTTGTTATGACAATATACGCTATCCAGTTCCACCGCCAGAATGTGTGATGGTGCCTTCAGAAAGGGAGATGTTTCTAAATAGTGGAAGGCTTAGGGAAAAGATGAAATTTGGTGGCAGCCACAGGCGGCACCGCCGCCAGCAGAGATCCCAGCGGCCGAGAAAAGTGGAAGTGACGGGCCAAGTAGCTGCTATGTAAAGTGGCCAAGAAAGTTACGTTTGTGCAATATATGTATATACTATATATGATATATTACATATAGTGTGTGAGATGTGCTATGCTAAAATTGATCCTATACTTTTCTTGTGGTTAAGAGATTTATGCTTTTTTTTCCCCCCCTACTTCTAGTTATTTTTTATTGTAGTAATTTTGTTTCTAAGCGATGATACATTTCGTAAGCGGATAGCACATGATTATATATTATAATACTATAAGAAAGTACAATGATGGTTGCTAACAAACAACCAGTTCAAATGTTCACGATCAAGAAGTATCGGATTCTCTTTTAGATATACTCTGAAAGGAGAAGGCTTGAATACCAACATTATAGTGCTCAAAATCGTTGAAGGTTTTATTTCATACATACACAAAATAAATAGGTTAATAATAGACCAAGAAAGGGTAATAAAATTACCGATAGACTCTCAATATCATTATGTTTCACTTGAAACTTTTGTTTTTTTTCTTAAGTTTTTAATAGGTTCGCTCATGTTCTAGGCATAGAGAACTCACACCAATCTACCGAGAACTTGGTGATTAAATTCTAAGTTGTTTTTGAAATAATTATTTCTTCGATAGACATTTAATGTTATTTTTATATGTTTGTAGGTTTTGCTTTAGTTTCAATAATTTGGGATATGCCTCACGGGACATAATTTTATGTGAAGTAAATAGGAAACAATATTATATTGTGTGAGGTGCTATTTTATTGGATTAGTTTCTTTTTATTGTTATAAACTAAACAATTTTCTTTTTCTATTGAGAAATTTACAAAATGCATCATGTCTAAGGGGTACACTTTAACTGTCAAATTTTGTAAATTCTCCCCAAAAAGAAATAAAAATGGAGCTAATAATCAAGATGGCCCTCCTAAAGATAAAGAAATGAAAGTCTTCAAGAGATAATAAAACATAATATTCAAATAATCTAAAAGAGGTTTGGATACATAAAATTTGTGAAATAAAAAGATCTCAATAAATTTATGTTACTAAAGGGAATAAGGGAGCCGAAAAGAAATATTTGTCAACAATTTTTTGAAGTCCTCTATATTTTTTGTGCGCTTTTATTTAGAAAGGTATCATTGGCATCTACACTGAAGAAATAAATACATGAGTAAGAGCTTGTGAATATAAAGATCTACAATGATCGACATCAAGGGAAGTAGTACTCTTTTTTCCTTCAATCAGGTTTTGTTCTATTGAATTTTCTTGATAAGGTTTTAATGAGACGATATTTGTATTTAATACTCAAAAATAATTGTACTATTTTCGTTCATTTGATATTTTCATCTTACTGAATTTTTATCAAATAATATTTGTTAACAAGACATATATTGTGTAATTAGTCATTCAAGTCAGAGTGCTATAAATTAATTATTATTTATGAATGACCATTGTACCCAATGCAGCCCTATTGGGTTCAAATGGAATTTATTGTCTGATGCTGTTTTCTACTGGAGCAGCTATTTGGATCAACGATACTACTTGTTCATATACTCTATTGCCGATATACATCATAAGTGCAGTTTCTACACTTATTCGGGATCGTAAATGATGATATTTTATTATTCATGATTAAACAATTAAACAACCACCACATCACAAAAGTCAAGCAAATATCTGATCATTATATCAACTAACGAAAGCCCATTAACTATCTCATTAGTTTAAGCATCACACAGGATTGAATTTCTTGGATTTTATGGGATTTGCAACAGAATCTACAAAATGTGAAAATTTCAACACAAAATGAAACAACCGCGAATTACATAAGGTAAAAGGGCCTTACAAATCAAGAACACATATAACAATAAAAAGTCGAAATAAATGTTGCGAATTTTATGTCAATTCCCTTTATTTCTATTTACCCGCAGGATCTTTTGTGATATGGGGGTTGTTTATTAATTTTGGCAAGCAATCTCTTTACCATCATATAAATAAGAGAACACATCGAGACCTAAGAATCATCGTTGTAAGCTGACTTTTGAGAGAAATAGAGATAATTTACATTGAAAAATGAAGAATTCATTGCTTGGATCCAAATTTTCTTCATAGTTTAACAATTCAGGTGATGAATTTTTTTTATTTTTCTTGTAATTCTTACATTGATATGCTAGGCTAAAATCCTTTATATTGGATGGATGACAAAACTTTTAAATTCTTAATTTTTAATTCAAAACTTAGTGTATTTATCTGAAGTCTTGCGTTGTGTTTCAATTAATATGCATAATTACATTGTTTTAATTTTTGCACACCATTAAGACAATGAATTGTTTATTCATAGAGTTGGGAAACTCAAGGTAGGTAGAATACTGTTTATGAAATATATGGACAATAAATATTAGAAATGGTACTTATGGCGTGTGTGGTCATGTGTGATAATCTTAAACATCTATACATGTTTTCCATATGAATTCGGACTAGGAATAAGATCGTCTCATGGTAATCATAGATTTATTATATCTTAGAAAAGAATAGTAAATAAAAGTGAAATTATTGATCGACACAATTGCATAAATTGAGTTAATTGTCACTTGTTGAGAACTAGAACTAAGAGTTGATCAATGGAGATGGAAATCTAATATATTCACCCACATTTGATTTTTAATACAATTTTTATTGATTGTACCATTATAAAACGCAGTTAGACATCAATCAATCATCTTTTTGTTACAACCATGAATTTAAATATATCAAATACGTTAAAATTGAGTCTTATTCCATGTGAGACGATAACTATCTCGTCATGATTATTACTTGTACAACAAACCCGTATGCTTGCTCGATTTTTTCAAACAATGCACACAATATTTTTCTTCTATATTGTCATGTACACTTTTGGTTTAATGGGTGAAACGTCTTTAGGAGAATAGATTTAGACTTCAAATCCAAATTCGAATAAACATTTTGTGTACAAATCACCTTTGAAATTTGACTTCTAATGGGAAGGAGTTCAATACATTTATAAACCACAACTCAAACCTTTCATAAGCAATATGAGATTCTAAAATAGTCATTTTAATCCTTCTTTAAAATGACATGGCTCCACAAAATCGCTCTTATAATATTAGTTGTTTGTCGACTTGTTGGGAATTAATTTAATCATGTACAGCGAAAATAAAATAGATTTCAATTTCCACCAAAGAGCTCCTTTATGCTTAGGGAGAATATGTGATAACGAATTATACCTTTTGATGAATTCTTCGAAAAACACCTCTAATCTATAATCCACTGCTACCCAATCGCCCAACCTCTAATGAAATTCTACAGAGGAAACAAGATTAAAAGTACTAAAATTTTTCTTTTATTGTGCTAAAAATAATATAAATTGTATTCTCCACAAATTTTCAAATCCTAGCAACCGATTAATATAAGTTTGAGGGAACTTGACCCACCTCTTAAATATAATCCAGTCAAATATTCAATTAATCCAATTAATTAAATTTGGTCCACGAATTAATTAATTCGGGCATACTAACAAGCAACCCAATTAGTTAATTGTCCAATACTTGTCAATTAATTAATTGATAAATCTCATTCTTTTTTGTTCTCCTTTTGTGTGTGATCTATTTGGTTCTCGATTACAATACCTAATAACGTGAATTATTATTTTGATCTAATCAAAACGATAAATTAAACTATCTCACTTTAATTTATCATCTATGCGCATTTGTCATCCCAAATTGATATCTAACAATGTATCAGGGCAATACATGTGATTAAAAATATCACGTAATATGGTAGAATCAAACTTGCTCGTTTGTCGTGAAACTATAATCCTTTCATCAATATGATTTGATCAATTATGAGATATGAATGTGCGTCAATCTCTATTATTGATCATATCCTTCATCCCACTATCAAGTCAATGTAAGTTGAATACTCATTTTTGACTTATTAGTATACATTGTCCAAGAATTTCGTTATCGACTTGACTGAATGAAATGTACACTATAATCTCTTACTAACTAAGATTGCTGAATCCTCTATTGATAACGCACAATCTTCATATGATTTTTGACATACCTAATCGTTGCTGTATTAACGACCCTTTGCAGAGCAACATCCCATATAACTAAAGTATGACTAGCCTCATATTAGGCATTATGATAACCTCAAGTCGAAGGACTGATTCTACTACCGAACGTTAGAAGTTAACAACTGACACTCAAATAGTTATCCATGTAGAATCTCTCCAGCAGGTCTCCAAAATTTTATTTTATAACAAAATATTCACGTGTTTATTTAAATGTCACTATACTTTAACTCGTGAGATTAGTAACTTCACAAATAAAAAATGTCACATGTGATGGTCTATTCATTATAAAGATAATCATATCTTGTTATTCTTATGATTACAGATGATTTAAGATTCAATCATTGTAATTTGTATCTCACAATCACAATTTTTTGTTATTAACAAATCATTAAGAATTAAATCTACAGACTCTATTATTTAATATAATTTATTAGAATAGTAATTCAAATAAATAACATATCTTGCCAAAATCGATACATTAAACACATTAAAAGTATTTATAACCTAAATCAATTGGACATAGGGTATAATACTTACAAAACCCCACTTGCACCAAATCCAATCACTTATGTATCTCATACCATAAGAATCTACATGACTTTCATGTTGATGCTGCGACAACAACTTTTTCAATGGATCTGCAATATTATCGTCTATGGAAATTCGCTTTATCTACATGTCATTTCTTTGTATAATCTCCCTGAAGAGATGATACCACCTTAGCACATGTTTGGATCGTAGATGAGATCTTGGTTATTTCACATGCGCGATGGCTCGATTGTTATCACAATACATAAGTAGAAGATCAACAATGCCAAAAACAACTCCAAGTTCATTAATGAACTTCTTGATCTAGCTTCGTTGCTTCAGAAGCAGCAATGTACTAGACGTTTGTTGTTGAATCAATGATCGTCTCCTATTTGAGACTTTTTCAACTAACTGCTCCATTGTTGAGAGTCAACATATATCTAGACTGACATTAGCTATCGTCCTTCTCAGGAAAAAAGCTAACATCAGCATATTCATGAACTCTTAGTTCATCCCCTTCATATATCAAGAATATATCTTTAGTCCTTTTTAAGTACTTGGGAATGTTCTTACTTGCTAACCAGTGTTTCTCACTTGAGTTTGCTTGAAACATGTTTATAATACTTAGAGAATATGAAACTTCTAGTCTCGTCCATAGATCTCATAAGTTTATTTTATACACATAGTTGGACTTAAAAATATAGACCTTTAATAGTTCTTTTGAACAATTATAGCCTAATTTATTGAGACCCATTTTTGACATAACACACATTCAAATTGAAAAATGATATCTGAAGCAAAATTGTAGTTCTTTAAGTTAACTTTACAACGTACTTTGAATCGCTTCAATCGGATATCAAAAGAGAAAGTTATGATAAATAATTAAAAAAAGTGCAATCACCACCAAAACAAAGCCACGACAAAGCGGCGCCACTCTTATGGAGCAGAGGCGCTGCCTGGGTGCGCCTAAGACGCGTTTTTTGCTCGTTGTGAAGTCCTTCAAAACCTTACATTCGACACAAACGAGGACGCAACTATAAATACAAGTTTTCACACTTATGAAGGGGATTGGCACACATTGGGAGGCAAGAAACACACTTTGAGATTCAAAAAAGCAATTCAAGGGAGAAAACACAGCTAGCAATTCACTATTTAAAGCATTGATTGGAAGAGGAAGAAGATTTTGGTGTAAGAATGAATTTTTCTTCTATATCTATACTAAAAATTTGGTGATGTATTTTATGACTATTTATTATTTTTCCTTTTTTCATTATGAGTAGTTAAAATTCTTGTCAGGGCGAATAATGTAACCTTCCTGGGATCCTCTATGTCTTTTATTATTATTATTATTATTATTATTATTATTATTATTATTATTATTATTATTATTATTATTATTATTATTATTATTATTTGCATGTGTTGATTTTACTATCAGTTCAATGCATCAAGTCACTTTATCACTAATTTGATGATTTTGTGAATCTTTTATAAATTGAGGGTTAAGTTTAGGATTTAGACCATAGTAAAATTTGGTAAATTGGTATAAGTGTAGAGATACTTATACTAATTATTGCGGTCATAAGTGAATTCTTAGAACAAAAAGTTCGTTTAACTAAGTTTGATTCGCATAGAGATATAGAATTGAATTAATTAAATAGGCTCAATGAGATTCAAGAGGGGTAAATTGAATACAATAAGAAAATTTACCGAACACTACATTAGGTATGAATTTTGATTTAAGATATAAATGTGATCAATAGGTGAAATTATTCTGCCCTAATATTTGTTTATTATTTAATCTCTAAACCAATTTTTGTGTGCATCCACATAGTCTTAGAATTTAAATTAAAAAATCAAAAATACTAATCTTTGTTTGCTTTGTCAAATAATAGTTAGAAAGCAATTAGATTAAGAGCTAAAGGTTAGTCCTCGTGAAAATAGTAATCCGGACTCAAACGTCCATTATACTACTTGTTCCATATCGTAGACTTGCAATTGTATATGCAACAAGTTTTTGGTGCCATCGCCTGTGACTATTTTTATTTAATATTGATTTTAATTATTTTTTGCTTTTGTTTATTTATATATATATTTTTTGAACTTTTTTCTTTTTTATCAATTGATCTATTTGTTTTTCTTTGCTCCAATAAAAGGGAAAAAAAAAAAGCAAAAAAAAATCACAATGATTAATCCCGACTTAAATAAAGGTAACATGCTCTTTGGAGAATTTCTTTTTAGACAAGAACTTAAGAAGTGCGAATACAATCAACCTATTGAATTTGGTAAGGCATGCTTCCTGAAAGGACTAAATATCAAATCTATTATTTATTGGGATATTAGATAGAGTTGTGAAATATTATGGTGCATTTCATTACACTAAAAATTGCCTGTTATTGGCAACTTTAGTAGAAGTGAAGAAAGATATCTTCGATTATCCATATGAAGAACAATTTGATTATAGTGAAATAGTTACGAGAGACATCATCATGGAAAAAGATAAAAAGATTGAAAATCAAATAATTTCGGACATGCCAATTAACATGTCCATAGAAGATCTTTTTATTACTCAACTCGAGGAACCAACAAAAGAAGAAGAACATGTAGAAACGAATAAATTAATCACGAAGGAGCCAAATAAATTAGTGGCATTCAAAGAAGATGGAATTAGCATGCAAACCTCCAACCTCATTTGCTTTGTGATTAAAGCATATGAGAAGATTGATGTATTCTTAGTTGAGTTCGAATCGGGCAACTTTGGCAAGTCAAACAGCATTCAAAAGGGCAAAGTGTGATTTTGGAGGACGTGTGAAATATAGAACAAAGTCAAATTAAGCAAGCTAAGCAAAACCTACAAAGCCATATTCAAAGTGTCATGAGCACTTGTGCAAAAGTCTAGCTAAAGACTTTAAATTAAGCGCTTATTGGGAGACAATCAATTCCTTACCTTTCTATTTATTATGCTTTTTGTATTTACAAGTTTATTAAGATGCATTAGTTTTAGGCATGTTCCTATTTCAATAAGAGGGTCATCATATCTATATTAAGCCTATTAAAAGAAAATAATATATTTGAGTGAAAAAAGTAGAAAATACATGTGGCACTTTTTCCAAAGTTTTGAAAAAAAAAATTGTTATCATACAATGTACATTATTGCCTTTAAATTGCTCTTGACTTTCATTTTTATCTTCTTTTATCTTTCAAAGTTACATGGATATCAAGAAGGAGGTAGTTTAGCAAAGAATCTAATGAACTGATCCAACAAGACACCTCAAAGATCAGACAAAAAATTTGGAGAGTGTCTTCTTCTTTCTTTCCTGCCCCTTAATGTGCTAGATTATAGATGAAGACATTGAGGACAGTGTCTACTTTAAGTTTGGGGTGGAAAAACATTGAGTTTTTAGTTTTACTATTCTTGTGTGATTGTGTGTTTCTATTTTTTATTATATATAAAAAAATCGAAAAGATTTCAAAAAATTTCAAAAAAGATTTTCTTATTTATTGTGTGTTTGTATATGTTAGGTAGCCTTACCAACAAATATATTTGTAATCATGTATTAATTTATGAACTATTGATATGTTACATACTTAAATTAATTGAATATTATCCATGTAAAATTGATACTATTTGCGCACATGAATTAAGTTTAGCTTTATAAAGTATTGGGCTGATTTAGATACTTGATAGATTGAATAGTAGAGCATAGATGCTAAATCCAAAAGTTACTGCAATATATATCCTTCGACCTAATTTAGAATGGTTTGGAGATGATTTTACTGTTGTAGGGGAGATATGGATATGAATGGGGATTCTATGTATGTAAATTCTTGTGTGGATCGTGTAAGGCCAATATGATGAAAATTAGGTAAAAATCTTAAGCTCGGGTCATTTTTTGAGAATTGGTGTTTAATGAGTAGCATTGCATTAATCATGGCAAAACGGAAAAAAAGAAAAAAAAAAAAAAAAAAAAAAAAAGAGCCATCTCATTGTGAAACGTTTCTTCGTAGCCGTTATGACTCGAGTAATTAAGCCTGCAAAGGTATCTAAAAACTTGACACCTTACGATCATCTAATTTGGGAGTCATCGACCTAAAAGCTCGCTACAAGAGTCGTTTAAAAAGCTTAATGGAGAAAAGTTTGCACGTAAGATAAGAAAAAATAATGATTACATTTTTACTTACTACATGTCTTGATTAAATCTCAAACACTTATTTGAGAAAATTAGATCTTTGATAAGAGATTTTTAGCCTAGTTGAGTATTGGAGGTTGAAGCAATCAAAATTTGGAAAATCCTTATTTGTTAAAATATTGACTTGCAAATAGTGAGATCCATCTAAATTAGAGATGGTGAGAAGTTAGTATAAAGATTCAGTCTTAGATCACACATCGGAAAAAGGAGGAAAAGGAATAAGTTTGGGAGTGTGAATTTTACGAGTGATGAAAGTAAAAAATTTGACCATCAGGGGTCGGAGATTGAAACAACTGGGGAATTTATAGTGTTTTACTTAATTCTTCACACATACACATCAATTTTGTATTGGAAAAGCAGATATTGATTTTGGTAATGCGACCTTGAAGCTGTTTATAGATTTAATACAATGACTCCAATTCTGAAAAAAATGGCAGGTTATCTAACCAAAACATTTTGCATGTTTGTGTGTTAGTTAAGTTAGGTTGTGATTTTGTTTGAGAACAAACAAATGTTTAAATTTGGGGGTGTTTGATAAATGTATTTTATGCACTTACTTGGACATAAAAATATCGACATTTAATAGTTCTTTTGAACAATTATAGCCTAATTTATTGTATATTTCGTTTATTAGGTAAAACTCGATGAATGGAAGTTGAACTAAAAGAAAGAAACGAAAATTGGCAAAAAGGCCTATATTATAAGAGATCCAAAGTTCAAGGACTAAAGTGCAAATACTTAAAAGTTATTCGGACCTTACAATGAAGATTCGTGAGTGCTATGAGTCAATTTGATAAAGAATTTAAAAGTCAAAGGGATGAAATATGATCAAATCATGATCACATATCAATTTCCAACAAAAAAAAATTATTCTCCAGATTTTTAGTCTCATATTGAGACCTATTTTTGACATAACAAACAATTAAATTGGAAAATGATATCTGAAGCAAAGTTGTAATCTTTTAAGTTAGCTTTTCAACTTACTTTGAATCGCTTAAATAAGATATCGAAAGAAAAAGTTATGATAAAAATACTAAAGGAAGTGCAGTCGCCACCAAAACGGATCCATGACAGCACTCCTATGACATCGAGGCATCACCTGGGTGCGACTAGGGCGTGTTTTTTGGCCCGTTTTAAAGTCCATGAAACTTTACTTTTGACACAAACGAGGAAGCAACTATAAATATAAGTTTTCACACTTTTGAAGGGATTGACACACATTAGGAGGCAAAAACACACTTTGAGATTCAAAAAAGCAATTCAATAGAGAAAAACAACAAGCAATTCACTGTTTAAAGCATTGATTGGAAGAGGAAGAAGATTTTGTGCAAGATTGAATTTTTTTCTACATCTATACTAAAAATTCGGTGATATATTGTATGACGATTTATTGTTTTTCCTTTTTTATTATAAGTAACTAAAATTCTTCTCAGGGAGAATAATGTAACCTTCTTGGGATCCTCTATGTTTTTTAATTAAGATTCTCGTTCTTTATTTTTTTTCATATGTTAATTTCATTATGAGTTCAATGCATCAAATTACTTGATCACTAATTTGATGATTTGCAAATCTTTTACGAACCGAAGGGTGAGTTTAGGATTTAGACCTTATAGTAAAATTCGGTAAATTGTTATAATATGTAGAGATACCTATAATAATTATTGCGATCATAATTGAACTCTTAGAACAAAGAATTTGTTTAACTAAGTTTGATTGCATAAAGATATGTAATTAAATTAGTTCAATACACTCAATGAGAATTCAAGAAGGGTACATTAAATACAATAGGAGAATTCAATCGAATACTACATTAGATATGAATCTTGATTTAAGATGTAAAAGCAATCGATAGAAAAAATTATTCTGCCCTAATATTTGTTCATCATTTAAACTTCAAACCAATTTTTGTGTGCATCCACATAGTCGTACGCATTTAAATTAAAAAATCAAGACATACAAATCTTTGATTGCTTTGTCGAATAGTATTTAGAAAGAAATGAGATTAAGTGCGAAAGTTTAATCCTTGCGGAAATGATAATCCGGACTCAAAGGTCCATTATTCTACTTGTTCGATATCATACACTTGCGACATTAAAAACACATGCTCGTATAAATGATAGATCCTATTGTTGATACATAAGTAATATTATTCATGTGATTCCTCTCATCATGTATTTTAAGACACGTCTTTTAAGAGGTAAATCTCATGTGACATGGGACACAATCTTCTCTTATATTCTTTCAGGTTAAATCTTTTCAAGATTTTATCTATGTACGAAGACTAGGATAAGCCAAGCAATTTTTTAGATCTATTTCTATAGATCTTAATTCATCAGATACAAGTTTCTTCTCTCATGTCTTTCATGGAGAAATTCTTGGACAGTCACAATTTTATCAATGGAAGCATTAGGATTTTTTTTCACTAATAATATATTATATGCATATAATATTAGGAATACGACAGTGCTCCCACTTGCCTTCTTGTAAACACATGATTCATTTTTATTTTTTTTATAAACTCAAACATTTTGATTGTCTCATCAAAGAAAAAATTCTAGCTCCTAGAGACTTGCTTATCAAGCTTGCATACCTAATCTTCTTTGAATTCAAAACTTTCGGGTTGTGTCATGCACACTTCCTCTTACAAGTTTCTGCTAAGGAAAACAGTTTTGACATCCATTTGTCATATCTTATAATCATGATATACAACTATTGCAAGCAAAATCCAAATGGATTTTAGCATGACTACAAGCGAAAAGGTTTTCATCAAAGTCAATACCTTATCTTTGTTTGTAACATTTTGCTACTAGCATTGCTTTGTATGTAGGATGTTTCCATCCACGTCGACCTTTTTTTTGTAAACACCCATTTAAAAACACGTCATCAGAAGAGTTGACCAAGGTTCAAACTTTGTTTTTATACATTGAGTTCATTTCAAATTTCATGGCCCCATGTTATCTATTTGTGTCAACACTTTACTTTGATTCTACGTAATTAGTGGATTTATCATCCTCGATTAGTAATACTTTATTAGTAATCATGAATTTGTACCTTCTAAGAGGTCAAATGGTCTTACTTGATTTATGTTGAGCCAGAGTGTCCTTAGGAGTCTCTATGTCCTGATCAAGAGTTTTTCCTTAGTAGGTGTAGGATCAAACTTGGGTTCATCTAATAGGTCAACAATATCTGTAGATTCCTGAACTTCTTCAAGTTCTAATTTTCTCCAACTATCCTCTTTTAGAATGAACTATTTCTCTAGCAATATGGCATGTCTGAGATGAACACCTTCTTCTAAAAATGATTATAGAATTTATATTCAATTATTTCTTTTGGATATCCTACAAATATACATTTATCGGATTCAGTCTCAAACTTATCTGATTCAATGCACTTCACATAAACGTCACAGCCACAAACTTTCATATGAGATAAATGGGCCTTCTTCCTTTTCATAACTCGTATGGATTTTTATTGACCGATTTGAATGGGACGCGATTTAGTGAATAGCACGCAGCAATTATTGCATGAACCCAAAACGATTTTGGGAGGCTTACATGGCTTATCATTTATCACAGCATATCTAATAATGTGCGGCTCCTCAATTCAGATACATCATTGTGCTATAGTGTATGTGGCAAAGTTCACTACATGAGAATTTCATTTTCTTTTAGCTAATCTAAAAATTCTCCTTATAGATATTCTCCACTTAGATCAGATCTTAGCGTGAAAATACCTTTTAGATCAGATCTTAGCGTGAAAATACCTTTACATGTTTGTTTCTCTACTTCAAGCTTGAACTCCTTGGACTTTTCAAGTGTTTCATGCTTAAATTTCATCAGATATACATAACTATTTCTAGAATGAGTATCAATAAATATAATGAAGTAAGAGAAACCACCTTTAACGGTAATTGACATAGGTCCATATACATCAATTTATATTAGGCCCAACAATTGTGCAGCTCTTTCTCCTTTTCCACAAAAAAAAAAAAAAAAAAAAAAAAAAAAAAAAAGGAAATTTAGTTATCATGCCTAATAGGTACAATTCGCATTTGTTGATCTCAAGTATCCATCTCTACGTAATTTGAAAATTGGTTTCCCATTTATATGACCTAGTCTGCAATACCAAAGATAGATATTATTTAGATTATCAATTTTATGCATTTATTTTCTATACTCATAATAAATTACTCAAATAAAAAATATAGATGTCATTTTGTAGTACACCATAATCATAATTGATCTCATCTTGATAAAATGAACAACAATTGTTCTTAACATTAGTTGAAAAACAATTAAAGTCCAAACATGAAATAAAAATATTATTTTTAGTAATGGCTGAAACAAAATAATAATTTTCTAATTATATTACTAAGCCCAAATGCAATGTTAAAAAATATATTCTTACTACCAATACAGCAACTCTTGCTCCATTCTCTACGCACGTCAACTTCTCTCTTCTGCAGTGATTTACTTTTCTTTAGTCCATGCATATTTATACAAATATGAGATTTATATTTGGTATCTAATATCCAAGAAGCTAATGAAGTAGACTTATTAACCTCGATAACAAGTATACCTAAAAATGAAGCTTCAGAAATCTTTCTTCAAGCTTTCGAATTTGATTAATTTTCTTGTTGAAGAGTCAAATTTTACCCTACAGTAAATTTTGTTTTCAGGTGGACGATTTTTGAAGGTTGATTCATTACATAAAATATGGTTCACTGTGAAGTTATGTTAAAGTTTAACCCAAATTCAGTTGGATTTTTATTAGAAATAAAAATAATATTGTTTCCCTTGTATTGCACATACTATTTCCATCTTTAAAAAATATTGTTAAAAATTTTAATATGTCCTCTATATATAATCGACTCTTCTTTACAACTTAGACACATTATACAGTTACATAATATTATAAACACAATATTCAATGTATTCTTTCTCCATTTCTCTGCCAATTTTCTTGTGTTTTTTCATGTTGTGATCGTTACTTCATATTTTGTCATATATCTCACTTGCTATTATCAAATGATATCATTCAACACATACACAATTCTTGTTAATTACCCATCATTACGAATAATAAGAACTTAAAAGGAAACTGTAACAGTAATTTTTCAAATTCGGTCGTAATAAAGTCGGTAGATTGTCAATGGGTATTCGTGGTACGCTAATTCAACCTCCCAGATCTGGGCTGACCCATCCCAGTTCGCAGAATTTTATACAAAGGTTACTTCCTTGTAGAATACCATCACTAGGCATATCTTTTATGTTCCCCTTGAAAGCTTCGTTTTACATGCACGCTCTCGATCAAACCAAAAGACACAGCAAAACTTAATATAAAGATACACATACTATATAAGAATAGTTGCTCATCAATGACCAATTTTCGGCCTTTCATGTGATCTACGGAGAAGCTATACATGGCTGAGCTTAATTTGTGAAACTCCCAAGGCATAACCCTTCTTTGCCCCTCGCATAAAAGGGTATTCCAGACAAAATATTAGAAGCCTAAACTTTCCGTAAGCTTGCAATTGCACTCCTAGACTAGACTATATGCAGTTCTCAGCTTCAAGTGCTATGGTCGCGTCAAACGACTTTTAGCCTGCAAGAATTTCCATTTTACATTAGACGGCCTAAGATCAATCAAACGCAATTTATTGCTAAGCAATTAGGATAAGACAGAATTTTTTTATTTTTTTCAAACTATTTATGTAAATAAAAACTTACATGGTTATAAAGGAAAATGTGGTAAGTTTGTGGATAGAAAACTATTGCCAAGGTTGTGATAGTGAGACGATAGGAGTTGACGCCATGAGACCTTGCTTGCCATGTATCGCAGATTTGAGCACATTGTACTGCTCGTTGACAGAAGAATACAGTGATTGTGTATATGCCACCTTTGCCTGCAATAACAAATTACCATACTAAATTGTCCGACATCCAAATGTCCATGAATGTGGGATTAATCTCCAATTACAATATCTAAAGACTGCTATTAAAAGTCGGATCAGACTGGACAAATGTGGTATAAGCTTCATAACAAACGCTATTCCTAAATCTGTACCACCATAGTTGATAGGTGGTTTCAAATGAGTATAGGAGAGAACATAAAAATCTACCTAGATAAATTTCTACATATAGAAAGAGTGTAACAATTCTCACCCATTTCTTTCTTCAACTGTTTCTCAAGTTTTGACACTCAGATTAACGTGCACATAAAATTGAAAGATTAGCATTTTTTTTTTTTTTAAAAGTTTATAACACCAGATGAGTACTCTAGTACGCTGGCAATTAAGATCCTCATCATTTAAAATGACCAAAACTGATATTTGAGTTTGTGTATTCAAGGTGAACCTAAAACTGAGATAATTGGTTCCAATAATACCCATACGAGTATAGACATCTCATGGAAACAATAAGAAGTTTAAAACACTCAGCATGTTTCCACTGTACCATGCATTGACCAATGAAACTTTCAACCTTCACTGATACAACAATATTTGACCCAACCATCTAAAATGAATTGGTTTATGCATGTTCAGAAGAGGAGCGGAGCCAAGATCCAGTCCCACTGGGGTCAAACTTAACTAAATTTTTTTCTCTAAATAAGACAAAAATGTAATATTAAATCTCCGACCTACAATTGTTCCTTATTGATTTCCATACTTCTAATGTGTTATATAATATCTTCATTATTAAATTCAATGAGTATATTTTTTCAATATACATATCGAAATTGTCATTTTCCTACTACTTGATTTCTTTATAACTTCTTAATTTTATCGAATTACATAAATGTACTTATCTAGGCTTCCAATTGTAATACACCATACGAGTCTTTGAAAAATGATGAAAATGAGAGAAATATATCCTAGAGATGAGGGAAGAGAAATCAATGCAAGATATAGAATAATACAGGGTTCAAACTTTGACTATTTTTCCTGAGTTTGTAATAAATTAGTCAACTTTGGAAATCTGGTCAAATAATAAAGAATTGGTCAATTATGTCATGCAAACAAAAAGGCATGATGATGATGATGAGGATGAGGATGAGGAGGTGAAGGAGGAGGAGCGGTGAATAAAATGGATCAAATAAGTGGATGATCCCATCATATACATAAAGAATTTTAATTTATTTTCTTGGCATTCTGGGAATCATCTGGAGAGTACAGACCGGAGAGAGAAAAGGGAAATGGGATAGGAAAACTGATTGCAAGTCCGAAACAGAAACAGAAAAGCAAAGATATTGGAAGAAAAAGAAGAAGAGAAGATAGACAGCAGCATCCGTTGCTGGATTTTTGAGTTGGTCCAAAATTTAAACCTAAAGTATGTAGTCTAATTTTATCACTTTGCTTTGTCTTAATTCTTTTATTTGAAGGGTTGCAAAAAATTAAGAGAAGAGAGATGGGGTAATATTTGATTACAGGTATATGTGTATGCATGGCGATGAAGTTGGGAGAGGAAATCAGGAGCCAGATTAATTAGAATTGTTTGTGCGTGGATGGGGGCGTGATGTTAAGAGTTACATGGAAAATAAAATAAAGCTAGATAGATTTGAGTTTTGTGCAAATAGCGTGGAGTGGAATCAAGGTTAGAAATATAGAAATGGAAAGGGGAAGGAATTATAGAATGCAATTTGGCAAGGTGAATGTAAATATGGATCTGCAGTGAGAGTTGAAGTAAATTAAAATTTTTGTTCATGACCTCATGTGGGTCCACCTATGCACAAGACTGTGAGCGTTAAAGAAAGCTATAAAGCAAAAAAGATGGTGCTCATACTTTAGGGTAGCAATTACATTTCTAATATCATATCTAGCTCTATGTAAGGTCAAAAGACAATATGTTAACAAAAAAGAAGGATCGTATTATTGAGAAAAATCTGAATGATGGATCATGCGTTTGGATAAAGATACAAAACTGAAGGCTATCTTGAGTTAAAAAGAGCCATCCAGTTAAAAAAATAAAAAATCTTTGTATAGACAAATCAGAAGTAGATGGTGAAACTAAGAGGAACAAAAAATGAGATTTATAAGAAGTAACCTCTTCAGGGTCTTCCATAGCAGCAGCAATTTCATGATAACTGATATTGGGTGCAACTGACAATCCAGTACCATGAAAGGAAATCAATCTTTTCTCACCAATTTCTTTCTCAACCTACAAATAAGTATGCCAGACAGATGTAGATGAACAAAAAAGACCCCATGGATCAAGAAACAATAAGCCAAGTGTAAGAAGATACCTGTGCAGGAGGCGGCATAATATCGTAGCACAGCATTGCTAAGGGGTATATATTACCAGGATTCCCAGCATGTTCAGTTAGCCTTCTCATATTGTCCACCGAGGATGCATCAAAAGGTGCCTGTAAATTTACCGAGAAGAACCGATCATCATGGCACTACAAAAAGAGATAGGCTAAACCAAGCAAAAGATGAAATTATGAGAGAAGATAGTTTGAAAATCAATCACCAACCATGATGGAAAATGAACACAAACAATCAGGGCTACAAAAATTCTTTTCTAATAGTAAATACAGGTAGGAAGTACAAATAGAAGTGTTTGTTTCTCATAATAAACTTTTGTAGACTCAAAACAGTGCAGCAGTATTACAGCAGCATCACATACTAATTAGTCCTATAACATATTAATCTTACAACGATGTGAACACAGAAAAAACCAGCGAAGGGTGGCATTCATCCCAGAGTAATCGTTGTGGAAGAAGCATGACCAACTGATGGGAAAGCAATATCAATTTGAGAGAAGGGAATGCATTTATCCAATTAAAGTTAGGCACATAAACCTGTTTATGGAAACTTAATTATTAAACAGATATTACTGGTTTTATAAGAATCATCTTAATACTCTCTCCATGAGAATACATTGACACTGTATGTGATGAGGACATCTACTTTTTATTTATTTTTAGTCGGACTTTATTTATGTTTTAGATTTTATTTATGTAATTGGGCTTGCGTTGGCCCGAGTCCATTCTACTTAGGGTTTTAATCTTTACTATTTAAACCTAATTGCGATGTAATTTCAGTAGTTTTGATGAATTGAAGAATATTTTGGTGGTTTGTTGCCTATCGCTTCTCCCTCCCCCTCTCCCCCATGAATTTCTGCTTCTTCTCCGGTTTCTCCCCACATTCTCTCCGGTTCTCCCCTCTTTCTTGCTTCTTCTTTCTAATTTTTTAATTCGTCCTGCATCAAATTTGGTATCAGAGTTAAATCTTGGGCATTTTTCTCTTAAAATTCAAAATTTTCTTCTTTCCCTTTTCCCAAAACTTGTTGAACAGCAGAAACGAAAAGGATTTGTTGGAAAATAGCAATTTTCTTTCCTAGTAAAAAAAAAAAAAAAAAAAAAAAAAAAAAAAAAAAAATGTATTGTTTGGAAAAAAAAAAAAAAAAAAAAAAAAAAATGTATTGTTCCCGAGTACTGTTAACTCGCGGAAAAAAAAATTAAAAAATCCGAGTTGTTATGTTACTGCTGCTGCTTCCCGCAAACCCTAATCCATACATACAATCAATTATTAATCCAAACAGTCCATTAGAACACCCAGTCAAATATTCTAGTCTCCAAATCATTTAACCCGTTACTCAGGCTCAATCTACATTCACATAATCATAAGTAGCCCAAGTCCTAGAGGCCATTATTCACGTCTCATATTCAACCCAATAAGGCCATTACATCAACCCAATCCCCAGCCCATTTATCACATATTTAGCCCAACCCAGCCTACTCTCTACAACCCAGGCCACTCCCCAAACACTAGCCCCAGCTGGCCCATCTCTATAACAGGATCCAAACCCCTTCTCATCTGGTCTAGTCCCAAATATCCGACCAAGCCTGATTATAATCAATCCATTAACATCAAATACCCCACAGTTTCACCCGATTCCTCTCTCACAACTACTCTCTTGCCGCCGTCACCTCTAATCACCATCACGCCACCACTTCATTATCTGCCCAAGCATCCAGAGCACTACCGCTTCTTCGCCATAGGCCGCCACCACCACCAACCCAAGATCATAGACTTCCACCAAAGTTACCACACTCATATATTTCCTCGTCCATCTCAACAATCTAAAAGCCACAGTCACTACACATAGTTTTACGTCCACACCAGAACCAGCACAAGTTACAGTCAACAGGGGCTAAAACCATTGGACACGAAGGGAAGAATAGAAGCATAGTTGGGGCTCATAAGTCGGCAATTTAAATCAATCGGCATACAAATAATCAAAACTAAACAACAGGGAGTCCTTGATCTCTATTTAGTATTGGTTTACACTACTGCTTCATTTTTAAAATTGCATCAATTAAAATCTTGTGTTACTGTTATCGTGATAATTTTAGCCTTAAACCCCATTTGATCGAAACTATTAATCGAATTGACACTAATGACCGAATTGACTTCCATTGTTCCGCACTTAAATTGATTGGAGAATTTGACTAGTGTGTTGACCCTTGCTTTGCCATTTTACATGTATCAGCAGTATTAACTTGTTTTGGATTTAATTAATCCCAATATTTAAAATTAAATAAAAAAAATTGGTACAAGTTATTTTCCATTGCTTGCACGTATTGTTCACCGATCTCGTCATAGCACATCATTTAGCTAGTATTACATTGCATGTAGTTGCGTAGTGGTCATCTTGTCGTTTCTATTTCCAATACATTGACCATGGATCCATCCCAATTTGATGCATTCACTAGACAATTAGCGCAACTTGCCACTAGCCTATCGACTGTCCAATCAGATATAACTGTTACTCATGAGGAGAGAAAGACCCTAGCTGCTAAGTTGAGCAATTTTAAGCAAACCCCTCATTTGACTAATACTAATTCTGAAGCGTCTTATAATAGACAATATCATCGTGGACAAAGTGATCAAGAATATTTTCGACGCGATCGTAGGAATAGGGATCATGTTCGTGAGCGAGAACAATGCCATGGTCATCATGGTACTCATTCTCTTCCTCGTCGTAAAGAGCATTTCTTTAGAGACATTGACTTAGATATTCCTACTTTCGATGGTCGCTTAGATCATGAAATTTTTACCCAATGGAACACCCTTCCACAAGAGAATCGGCTAGTAACTGAGTATATTACTCAATTTGAGAAATTTCGAGTGAAATGCCATGTCGTTGAGGATGAGGCCCTGACTTTAAGTAGGTTTATACAAGGTCTACGAGATGAACTTAGGCGTGAGCTTTTCTTTCGAGGCATCACTACTCTTGATCAAGCTTACTCTTCAGCTCGGGACTACGAGTTACTTATTAGTACTGCCTATGAAAAGCGTGATCACCATCGTTCACCCATCTGATTAGCGTCATCTCATCATAAGTCTATCATAGAGCCTTCCCAGTCTAGCGTTCCTTCCCTTTGGAAAAACAAGTGTAAAGGTCGTGATAGTCTAAGGTCGTCTTCTTCATGTAGAAAACGTAATGACAATCATCATTCGGTTTTATTGGCTCCACTTCCTTCTGTTAAGTCCCTTCTAGGACCTCCCCTGTCTAATGTTCCTCCAATTTCGGAAAATAAGAGTATAATTTTTGAAACTCCAAAGACTTCTCACTTGCTATGCATCAGCTGTAAGGTCTTTGGCCACATCTCTTCTAAATGTCCTAATCGAACCTTAGTCATAGAAGAACGAAAGAATGCAATAGAAGAGTCGGTAGAAGATCTAGCATATGACCCTAAACTTGAAGAGTAGATGATGAATTGAAGAATGTTTTGGTGGTTTGTTGCCTATGGCTTCTCCTTCCTCTCCCTCCCCCATGAATTTCTGCTTCTCTCCGGTTTCTCCCCTCATTCTCTCCGGTTCTCCCCTCTTTCTTGCTTCTTCTTTCAATTTTTTTAATTCGTTCTGCATCGGTATGACTTATAGTTTCCAAACGTTGAGCGAAGTGTAGGCAATAGGGGAATGTTTTAACCTATGATCAGAATATGGCAATCATAGGTGATCTTTGTTGTGGTTTTGTTAACATTGAAAGCTAATTTTTTAGTAAGCCTCACTTTTTGGAGCTTCTTCCAGCTTACACTAACGTAGAGGTTCTCAAAGTTCTCATTGAAAGCTGCAACGAATTGTAATTTCGCTGTTGACACAATTTGAGGGATAGTAAGATTTCAGATTTGTCCTCTCACTATCCTTGAAAATGTTTATTTCGAACTCTTGCTAACAGATAAAAGGTTGTGTATGTTGGATTTGCCTTTTTTTCCCTTCTTACAAATCATTCTTCCATGCTCTTCTTGATTGACTTTCTATACCATCTTTTTGTCCCATTCAAGTTCATGTGGAATCTTGCCTCCCTCAAAAAATTAAGGTGTTTATATGGCTTGTCTCTCATAAGTAAACTATACTAATCAATTGGTTCAAAAGAAAGTCCCTCCCTCTCTCTGCTCTGAATGGTAAGTTATATATTGAAAAAATTGGGACCTGTTGATTACTTGTTTGCACATTTTGATATGCCAATATGGCTATGGTATAGAATTCTCCAAGAATCTGGTTTTTAATTGGGTTACACTGAGTAAGTGCAATGGAGTACTCCTTGAAAAGCCAATTGGCTTTCGTAAGGGTAGAATTATTTTGGTTGCTGAAATTGATGGTTTCATTATCTTATGGGTGATTTTGACAAAGAAAAGATTTCAAGAACAACAATACCATTATGAATTTTACTGACAAAGAATTCTAAGTTGCCCCTTTTTATTTAATTAATCTTAGCTGGAGAGATATATTGTATTCTTGACTTGTTCAGTATTTAGATCTTAGAGAATTAACAATATGTTCCTTGTAAAAAAAAAAAATTTGATTATAAAATAAATATGAAAGAGGATTTCAGACTTCAAGTCAAATTGATATGTAAAACACTCTTACGGGTAGTGAACATATATATATATATATATATTTAATATTTTGCCAAGCTTCTGTACATCTTAGCGAAACATATCTTGGCATTAACACTTCTATTCTCTATCACAGCTCGACTCAAACAACTTTTTTCCTAAATTGTTCTCACGTGAACAGGGCCACAGGCACATGTAGATTAAGCAGCAATCTTTTACTGGGAAAATTACACATTATAGTGTTGGTATTATTTGAAGACCGGATGAAAAAATTCTCGATTCTACTTTTCTCAATAATTTTTACAATGTAAAGGTTCTATATATAATACAATAGAGTGGAAGTGAAAAGGAATGTAATCTCCTATCCAAAGAAAGAAAAAATTATTTCATAACTAATTTACAATTATACCATATAAAGAAACAATTATTCGATAATAATCCCATACTAATTTTGGGATTTCTACACTCCCCTCAAGTTGGATCATAGATATTGACCATATCCAATTTATAGATAAAATCATCGAAATTTTGTATGTGTAGTCCTTTGATGAATATAACTGCCGTTTGTTCTTTGGTAGGGATATAAGTCATGCAAATAGTTCTACCTTCGACTTTATCCATAATAAAGTGTCTGTACAACTCTACATGTTTAGTTCGATTATGTTGTATTAATCTGAGTGAGATGTTGATAACTACTTTCTTATCGCAATAGAATATAACTGGAAATTTTGTTGTGACTTGTAGTTCTTCCAAGAGTTCCTTTAATCACGGTCCTTCACATATTCCTTGAGCTAGTGCTGTGAACTCCGCTTTAGCATTGCTTCTTGCTACTACATTCTGTTTCTTACTTCTCTAGGTTACCAAGTTTCTCCATACGAATGTACAATAGCCAGTAGATCTCGTATCTTCTATCGCTCCTGCCCAATCAACATCTGTGAATATTTCTGTCCTTTTCTTTTTTCTTAAACCATAGTCCTTTCCCAGGTGAGCCTTTGAGGTACCTTAAAATCCTGTATACTGCTTCTAGATGAGTATCCTTTGAAGAATGCATATGTTAACTTGCCACACTAACCGCAAATGCAATGTCAAGTCTAGCATGTGATAAGTAGATTAGTTTTCCAACTAGTCGTGGATATCTGTCCTTTTTTACGGGTTCTCCCATGTCTGTTTTCCTTCCAGTATCCATACGAGTGTCACTTGATTTACACCCAAGCATGCCGATTTCGACTAGCATATCCAGAATATATTTTCGTTGTGAAATACTAATAACCTTCTTTGATCTGGCTACCTCCATTCCTAGAAAATACCGCATTTGTCCTAGATCTTTTACTTCAAAATCGGTGGCTAGACTCTTTTTTAGCCTCTCAATCTCAGCTATGTTCTCCAACGAGGACTATGTCGTCAACATATACAATCAGATTGGTCTCTGTCTCATCTTTAAATATTTTAAAGAACATAGTGTGATCTGACTGCCATTGTCGATATCCTTGACTTTTCAATACAATTGAAAATTTATCAAACCACTCTCTCGATGATTGTTTGATGCCATACAAAGACTTTTAGTTTGTCGACCCTGTTTTCTTCATTTTTCTTACCGAAACCAGGTGGTAGAATCATGTAGACTTCTTCTCCCAACTCCCCATTCAGGAATGCATTCTTAATATCAAATTGTTGTAGTGGCCAATCCAAGTTTGCTACTAGTGATAGGACCCGAATTGTATTCAATTTTGCCACAAATACGAATATTTCTGTGTAGTCTATGTCATAGGCTTAAGCATATCCCTTTGCGACCAGGCAAGCTTCGTACCGTTTTATTGTCCCATCTGCTTTATATTTCACATTACACACTCATTTGCAACCAACCGGTCTCTTACCTTTTGGTAGCTCCACTGCATCCCAAGTTCCATTTATCTCCGGTGCTCTTATTTCTTCCATTACTGCTTCCTTCCACTTGGGAGTTTCCAATGCTTCTTCGATATTTCTAGAAATTTTTATATTATCAAGGTTAGAGACAAAAGTTCGAAATCTCGGGGATAAAGTCTTGGAGGCTATGAATTTTGAGATAGGATGAAAAGTGCAAGACCGTGTTTGTTTTCTTAGAGCAATAGGTAAATTACCATCAAATGATTTGGGAGAGAGATCATGGAGATCTGAAGCTATCATCGGTTCTGACTCTTTTGGTGCTTCGAGTGTGAGGTCTTCCTTATACCTTGATTTTGGTTTTCCTGAGTAAACTATCATCTCTTTGTCGAGACGTTCTTTCTTATCTCCCCCGAGTTCAAGTTAACTTCTATAGATGGCATTTTAGAACATGTTGGTGTTGTAGGTTCAAGATTTGGTATAGATTTAGATTCAGAGGGATTAAAATAGATTTCAAAAAATCGATCTTCACCTATGTTCTCCCTTTGAAAAGAGGTTTTTTGAAAGAAAGGTTTTGTTTCGAAAAAAGTGACATCACGGCTAACAATTACCATTTTCGTGATTGGATCTTAGCATTTATACTCCTTTTGTGTCGATAAGTACCCAATGAATACACATTTGAGTGCATGGGGTTCGAGCTTAGTTTGATGATGGGAATGGATGTAAACAAAGACTGTACAGCTAAACCCTCTTAAGGGTAAATATGAGTTGATACGAGAGTTAGGAAAGAATTTTTGGAAAGGGGTTTCAAATCTGAGGGTGCGACTAGGCATTTTGTTTATAAGGTAGGCTGCTGTTAGAATGGCATCACCCCAGAAGGCATTGTGCATATTGGAAGTAAACATCAGTGCCCAAGCTACCTCAAAGATGTGTCTATTTTTTCGTTCAGCAACTCCATTTTATTGGTGAATATCAACGCATGAGCTTTAGTGGATTATCCCATTGTCTAAAATGTAGTTTTTCAAACTATGATTGAAATATTCTATGACAAAATCCGTGTGTAAAATCTGAATTTTTGTCTAAAATTGAATTTGCACCATTGAATGAAAATTTACGAATGCTGATCGGACATTACTTTTTTCTTTCAGCATATAGACCCAACAGATTCGAGTATGACCGTTAATAAATCTAATGAACCATTTAGTATGGGTGTGATTGGGGATTCGTGAAGGTCCCCATAGGTCACTGTGAATTATAGGGCTGGACATGATCCGGTTCGGTTCGATTCGGTTCTAACGAGAATCGAACCGACCCGAAATTTTCGGGTATTTAGCAAGTGGAATTGTCGGGTCCAAATTTAATTATAGAACTGTTCGGGTTCGGTTCCATTCGGTTCGGTCCGGTTCAATTCCATTCGGTTCCGTATTATAATTAAATTTTTCAATATATACAAAGTTACGTTAATTTAATTAATGATATATTTAATATTAGCTCTTACAACATAACGTAGTTCAATTTTATGTGTTTCACGTCTCTCTTTGCTGAATTCTTCATAAATTTGATTATTAAAATTACAGAAAAAGAAAGATAGCGAGCTCAAAATAATTAAGAGAGATGTTGTAGAACTTTAATTCCATTTTCTCTGGTAGAAATGACACTACAGTAGAATAACAAATTTGGATAAAATTGAGGTCAATTTGATTAAGTCGATTTTGAACTGAATATTAGAAATAGGAAAATCATATTTTGTGGTTTGAACTAAATTAACTAGTTAATAAATTTATTTAGAAAAAATAAAATAATTTTACTTACCTAAAATAAATTAATTTAAAAAATTACGGAGATTCGGTTCTTATTCAGTTTTTCGGGTCTTCGCCTAGAACCGAGAACTGAACCATACTCGTCGGTTCTTGATTCAAATACCCGTTCGGGTATTTAATTTGAGAAGAACCGTCGGGTTCGGTTCTGTTCGTTTTGGGTTCGGTTCGGGAGTTTTGTCCAGCCCTAGTGAATTATTTTAAAGGGTTCAGATGGAAATATGAGGACCTTGGGAATGATGAATGATGATGTTTTGTGAGTTAACAAACTTCACATTAAGATCAATAGATATTTTATTTGAGAATATTGAACGCAATATATATCTCATATATTGAAAGTTGGGATGTATCCATGTAATTTTCGATGACATCTCTTTCTCCTTGCCTTGCTTGCCACAACTTCGTCTTAGAGTACATCTCCTGGACAGCTTCCCAAATGTCTTTTGCGATGGGCATAAAGAGATAAATCTTGCCAATTTTGGGCCTCATCAAGTTTACAAGCCACGCCATCACCATGGAATTTTCAAATTTCCGTCATTTCTGAAGATTCACGTTGACGGGCTACTTCGTTTCTCCGGCAAGATAACCAAGCTTTCCTTTCTTGTCAACCACCAATTTAATGGACTGAGCCCACTCCCTGTAATTCCTTTTGTTGAGTTTTTCCACTGTGAGTTGGAAAGACGAATTATCAATTCCAACTGAGCTCATGGTGGGAGCAATTTCGATCTCACTTGTTACATACTCAGATGTGGCCGAGTCTTTGCTATCTCTAGTTTTTTCTGCCATTGATGACTGAGCTTAATTTGACTCCGGCTCTGATACCATGAAGACCAAATGAGAATTCTCAATTCTAATTTTCCCAAAAATTCTTACAATATAAAGGTTCAATATATAATACAATAGAGTGGAAGAGAAAATGAATGTAATCTCCTATCTAAAGAAAGAAAAAATTATTTCCTAACTAATTTACAATTATACCATATAAGGAAAATAAAATCATTCTATAATAATCCCATACTAATTTCGGGATTTCTACATTATCTTATGAAAACAAATATGGGCATTTCTAGGTCACCCATCACACAATACAATAATCAAGATATAAAAGAATTCCAGCACAATAGAAACAGGAAACCATGATTTGACCAGAAAAGACAGTGTAGCACATAAGCCATCAATCCTTCAATGTTTTTTAGCTTCTTTATTAATCAATTTATAATGGAATTCTAGCACAAAAGAAACAGGAAACCCAAATTTGATCAAAAAGACAGTGTAGCACTTAAGTCATCAATCCTTCAATATTTTGTACTTCTATTAATTCCAAAATACAAGGAAAATGAGGAAAGTATAATGTGCTTACTGGATGCCATTCTTTTGTGACTGGATCTGGGCGATCCCTTCCACCACTTGGTGCAATCCATATAATTTTCGATCCACCCCTAATCCCAAGAAAGTAGAGTCATCAAGCTACCGAATACCACCATCAAAAAATAGAAAAGTATTGATGAATAGGCTAAGAATTCACTGGAGTTTGATGGTCAGGACAACCTGAAAACTTCCTAGTGGCATTTTCATAAAATTTAACAGGGTGCCAATATAATCTGTCCCCTTATTAGCAATACTCTTGGAATGTTTACCAACACATGACCACAATGTTTCCATCTGACTGAGAAATTAACAAGGTCCAGTGGACCATCTAATAGATGGGGAAAGTTCCTTCAGCAAATGAAAATCACAAGAGGCAGGAAATTTAGATTTTAAATGGCAGCTAAGGTCACAGTATTCAAAATCAAACCACTTAAAATCAATTCAACTTACTACATTATTGATTTAAACCAATACGATCAATAGAGCAGAAGGTCAGAGCAAATCTTATTATTTCAGACCTCTAGACTTAAACTGTTAAAATTCATTATTTGTTAAACCTATATTCTACTCTCAGGAATGTTTGCATCGCAGGCCCATATTCATAAACTCAGCGACCTAAATTTGCTGCTTCTTTTTTCAATGCTTATTATTTAGCCCCTATCTGGTTTAGCTAAAAAACATATTTTTAGTATATTTTGATAAATAAAATGATGAAATGTGGGATTGAAAAGTTCGATACAAATTGTGAATCCTATGAAATCTGTTGTTGAAAACGAATTTGAGAAAAAATGAGTTTTAAAAAAATGGGGGCCAAAAAGGGCTTAGTTTTTGTCTCTTAAGCATTCTAAACATACCAATATTATGATTTTCCTCCAGTTCCCTTAAGATACTTCCAATCGTGGTTCCGTACTTTTGGTCTTGAAGCAATTATCAAATCAAAAGACTATTTCTTTCAAAAGACTCACATTCAAGTAGCTCTCCACAGATTGTTTCAGCCGGGTTGCAAAGTATTCGATTTTAGGAACTTTGAAGTTCAATTTAAACATTTCTCAAGCTCAATAACTTTGTTTTGCATTTTTATCTTTTCTTTACAGTGTGGAAACCTAAATTATTAGAATTGTCGAATTTGGTTGCCTCTAGCCCATCATTCAAAAGCTCCCAAGGTTTATGCTTTGAGGCGTGCCTGTTACGAGGCATTCCATTGCCTCAGAGCTTTTGCTTTGATTGCCATTTATATATATTAACTTACTAAGGCACACACCTTAGAGCGCCAAGTTCTGTGCTTCTTAGTCTTGCCTTACCCCGACCTCCATTTCTTGAGCTGGTTTTTTCATAGCCTAGAAGGTTTATGGGTTTATTAGTTGTTTTAAACAAGACCCAATTCTAAAAGCTAGAAACAAGGATCTATACATTAGAAAAGAGAACAAGTGAAAAGTTAGGCAGGCTCATTACATTACCCTATCCCCACATGTAAAGTTGCGACTTTTCAGCAAATAGGCTGCTGATTGCAACAGGGTCTTCTTTTATATTCTTCTTCTTCTTCTTCTTGTTTTTGCTTTTGTTTTTGTTTTTGTTTTCGTTTTCGTTTTCGTTTTTCTTTATTTATGGGTTCTCTCTTCATTTCAAGTCAAAACAAGCAAACTTCTAACTAGCTGATTAGTTGTTTCATTGTCTAAACTTTCAGTTTTAATAGTGGATTAGCTGCCTTGTTATGTGGTTACTACTTCGATGATATATTATTTACTACATCGTTTGATTTTTTGTTTTCAGTTGTAAATTAAACTTCAATGTTGTTGAAATGTTTTATTTTAGAATTTTTAGATTGTACATGCATGATCTTTACTTACTAAGTATTAGCTTATGTAGTTCTTGCATTATAAGTGAGCATAGACCTTCATAGAAGTCCTGGCTAGCTGTAAAGCTCTTAACCGGATTCCAGAGTTTGATGTACATGGATTAATACCTGTAAGGTTATTTTGTGGACTTCAGCTGTATATATTTTTGGAATCCTGTATTGTATATATATACCTTTTGAAATGGCCTCTTGATACTTTTATAACCCTTGTTTGAGCCCCATTCTTTTCAAAAATTCATTTTTTCAAAACTCATTTGAACAACACATTCTCCAATAAAATAATTCTATACGTAAATCTAAAACTTTTTCTTACTTTCTAACAACACAATCTCCAAACAATTACTATTCAAAAAATACATTTTCTCTTCAAAATGAGACTCAAACAAGGGCATAGTCTTAAAATATATATGTGGGACTATGGTTATATGATCTTTAGTTTCGATATACCATATGAACATCATAGGTGATCAAAAGTGAATATACAGGGATATACTCATGATGATGCTTATTTCATGTTATCAAGTGGAAAAAGAAATAATATGCAAAATTCTATGTCTAGATCAAGCCATCAATTTCATTCTCACATAGGTTAATATATGATTATCTATATAAAGGTGGGTGTGACAGAGAGTGGTAAGAGATCATTGGATTTTGTATCTATCTAACTAGCTAACGGAAATTAGGACAAGTTAACGAAGTTGGAGAAAGTCATTCTCTTTCTACAAAATAACACTGCTTTTTAGTTTAAGAATAGAAAAACTTCTAAGTTAGCCGTGTCAAATGAAATAATGAACAGTTGGTCTCAATAGTGATTATTATTCTTGTCTTCGGTTTTCAAAAATTCCAAAATATCAACAGTTCAGCTCATTTGTGAAGCATCATCAGCATTTTTGCCCTAAACAACAAAGATTTAGTTCATTACACACGAAAAAGAATCAATTAAGACCAATCCTTGGAAAACCTATTCAATGTGATGCCCAATTCATGCTTCATTAGAGGAAGCCTTTGATTGTCAATTTAACCCCTGTTTGGCCCCCATTACGGGGAAAATTTAATGTATAGAATAGTGTTTTTTGAAAAATGAGTGGTTGAAAAAGAAAGAAAAATTTTCGATTTACGTGTAATATTATTTTATGGAAGATTGTGTGGTTGAAAATAGGAGAGAGAAAAATAGAATGTAATGTAATGTAATGTAATGAAAATCAAACAAAGGCTTAATCTCAATTAAAAACTTTCCAGTCTACCCTATCATGTTAATACCACCACTGCATAGATTGCGACTTAGCAAAAAACTTTCAAACAATTGGAGAATATGTCTATCTAGGAAATCAATTTCTTTAAAACCAGAGCTTCTAATGCAGAGTAGCAAGTATGGCCTTCAAGGAAGCTGAAAACATCTCAATTATAGCCTGGAAATTTTCCAAGTTCTTACAGATAAACAAAAATAATTCAGGAATAGGAAATTTACCTCAAAAGAAGGGCCATTTCCTTCAAGCTTTTTGTATTAGCCCTTTTTTTCATATCAACAAGCTCAGGGTCATCATTCATGTGTTTCTTGGAATAAACACACAAAAGATTCCTAACCAATTGAAAGTCCAATATGGTTAAAGACATGGTAACAGATGCACATATCGTAACAGCAAATTTCAAGAACACAAAAAGATAAGCACCTTCCCATACTAAATGGTTTGCAAAGAGGATCTGTAACAACCCTATCTCCTGCCACATAGATCTGCATCACTTGATAAACATTTAGCAAACCTATAAATGCCTAAATGCAACTCAGCATCATGATGGTATTTTCAGTTCAAGGAACAACATTGTTACCAAATTCTCAGCGATGTGTGGACACGTGGATTCAAGCAACAGAGCAATAACAGCTGGGTCCGCTTCACTTTGGTGGTTGGATATTAATATAATATTCTCACCCTGAATTTAGGTACAGTGCTTATCAGAAACGGATGAAAGCTTACAACAGATGAGCAAGCAAAATAATCCAACAGTCAACAGTCATGACCAACGAAGGTGGAGACACGAAAACACTAGTTCATAGTAGCAATTTATGACAGCAACTCCCGTCAATAAGGTGGGCAGTACATTATCATCCTCTTTTTGTTTATGTACACACATATTTTAGTATTAAACAGAGAAGCTAAGGGGTAATTTACTATCAACATCTAGAAACATTAACCAATATGCCTCGGCGATGACGAAAGTAAAATTTTCTTTTCTTTTCTCTTTTATAGTATTCAAACTCCTTCTGGCATCATTAAGAATATTTTCATGGATCTCACAATGGTTTGGAATTCAACTTCGTTGGTAGATACAGAATTTCCGTGCCAGTTTCTTATGCAAATTTCATGCTAGAATTGCACAAGTTTTATCATGTAGTTGAAGGCCTCCATAGGACTAGTTTTCATGAGAATCAACCAAGTTTAAATTTGCCTTCCCCAGAATTTATGTTAAACATTTTAAATCAAACTGCAAAGCTTAAGCACCCATCAACCTAGTTCTAGGTTTTTCTAATTGACATTTTGTTGATTTGCGGGTATTTCAGATGGACGGCGGTTATACCATCCCATGGTAGATTGGCGAATTATTGGGCCGAGCTAGATTTGAACCAGCGTAGACATATCGACAATGAATTTACAGTCCGTCCCCAATAACTGCTCGAGCAAAATTTCTCCGTTCTTATTGATTTGAGTTGAGTCATGGAGCTCTATATATTTCATAGGCAACCAACCCTTGTTAGTTATTATAGTCTTCTTTCATTTATATTAAGGAGCAACCTATGTAAAGATTGTAAGTATCCTCGTCTCTCTTGAGTACTCTGCTCTCTACTAAGGGCAATCAACGTATGATTTCTTCACCGCTTGGGTTTGACACTTATACAACGATTTGATGATGTCAATGTTGGTGATGTAGAGTTAATTGAGAAACTCAGAATCTATAAAAGTTGAATAAACTAGCAGAAGCAGTAGAATACACACAGTAAAGAAACAACTAGGGGAGAAGAAGATGAAGAAGAGAAGGGCTCGAGAAGAGAAGAAAGCGTGGTGGAAAAGGAGAAAACTTCTGCAACACTTCAATTCATTTCCATCAAATTTGTCCCTTCCCATGCAAAAGGCTGTCTACATATATAATATACAACTACTCAAAAAAAAAAAAAAAAAAAAAAAAAAAAAAAAAAAAAAAAAAAAGAGGGCTTGGGCAGCCCAAAACAATTATACAAGCCCAAAACAAAATAAAAGGCTTGGACCAATACCAAAACATAATACAAGCCCAAAGGAAAATAATAACCCAGTTACAAAATATACTACGAGCCCAAGGTAAAATACTAAGCTAGTCCAATGCTGAGTAGATGTCCTCGTCAACTCTCCCAGGATGGAAGAAAACTTGACTCTGTCGAGTGAATAGCTGCAGTCAGTCGCCCAACCATAAGCTGAGTGGTTGGACAAACCTCTTCCAACGTTCATATACACGTGTGATAGGTGGTCTAGGCAATGGAAGATCATGTTGACTCCTATAAAGCTCCAACAAGTAGGGATCAAGCTACTGGAGTGTCTCTCTAGGAATCCATGTACAATCAGAGTCAAGTCGGCCCACCAAACGAACAAGAAAGCACTGAATTTCTCCATCGTTGGTCAACATAATCTGTTCATCTACAATAACATCAATTTTATCTTTGGGTATTATAACAAAGAGTGTGGAAGTAGGGGTAGCAATAGGTTCAGGTTGAGTGTCAACAGACGAGGGTAGAAAAGGGTCGCTGGAGGGCTTAAAATGGCCTTTATAAGCAACTAAATCCTTAACATTGAAAGTAGAGTAGTAGCCAAATGTGATTGAAGATCAATGACATACGTATTTAGACCAGCACGCTTTAAGATTTTAAAAGAACCAATGCTACAGGCTCGCAATTTGGAAGCTGATCCAGACGGACGCCGTTCAGGTCTAATTCGGATTATCACATAATTTCAAAGATAATTCAACATATCGTTTATGCAAATCAGCTCGAAGTTTATATGATGTATTATTTGCCTCCAATTGTTTATTGATCTCGATATGCAAGTCATAAAGATGTTGTACAAATGCCTCAGCTGACACAGACACATTAGCACGTGGGGACAGGTATAAGGTCTAAAGGCTTCTCGGGCTTATAACCATGAACAACTTCAAAAAAACTCATGCCTAAAGACCGATCCTCAGAACTATTATATACAATTTTTGCTATAGGGAGGATTAAATCCAAGTTCATCAGATTTTCCTGAACTAGACACCTTAATAGGTTACCACGACTGCGATTAACAACTTTGAGAATGATATGCAGTGGAAAATTTCAACTTAGTGCCAACCATGTGCCATAAGGTTCTCCAGAAGTGGCTAGTGAACCGAACATCCCTATCCGACACAATGGTCTTAGGAAGGCCATATAACTTGACAATCTCATTAAAGTACAGTCTAGCAACCTTAGACGCATCTGAAATCTTGCTGCAAGGGATAAAGTGGGCTATTTTCGAGAAACGATCCAGTATAACAAAAATAGTCATATTTCTTTGGAGTACGTGGGAGTCCTAATACAAAATCCATACTGACGCCTTGCCAAAAACAACTAGAGATGGGAAGAGGTGTGTAAAGACAGCGCCATTTTTTTTTCTTTTTTTTTTTTAAACTTAAAAAAAAATCAAATAAGCAAACTAGTTACAAATCAAGGTCCAAACACTAATAGAGACCCAAAACATACACTACCATACATTACACATGGCCCAACATTGACACACTACCTAACTAACATATGGCTCAATATTAATACACTACCTACCTAACACCAAGGCCCAAATAAAATCAAAGGCAAAGACGCACGCAAGGGAAAATGAAGGCTGTGGCGGTGGAAGTCAATGGTGTGTGTGACAGGCGACGGGGCTGGGAGCATGACAAGCGGTCGGCATCCATGGGTGTCACGATCGGAGGCAACAGTCGTGGGTGGGTACTCCAGGTTCAGAAAGGCGATGTGTCAATTTCTGGTCGCAGTAATATTGGGTGGGTTTGTTCAATTTCTGGTTGCTGTGATTTCAGGTTAGAGAGTTGGTAATTGGGTCGGTTTGTTAGTAGACTAGTGGCAGTTTTGCAGTAGGATATGGTGGTTGTGATTATAAGGCAGGTCGTGTATATGGAGTGAACTGGTGCGAACTGGGAGTTGTGTGTATGTAGTAGATAGATGACCGTCTGCATTATGGGGGATAGTGTTCGCGAATTTACAATGGCTAGCGGTTGTGATTGAATTTGGACAGTGGCTGTGGCGTGAGCTACTGAGGTTGGCTATAGAACTTTGGTGGTGACTGTATGGGTTGGTTTGATCTCTGATTAATATATAGCTTGTGTATTATAGGCTGAGTGTTGTGTTGTTGTAGAGGAATTGAACAAAAAGATTAAGGTTGTAGCCATTCTTTGAAGCGGTGGTGGCAGGAGAGTAAATCGATTGGTTTTGCAGCAATGGATGAAGGAAGCCAGGTTTAGCTCTAATACCAAGTTGATGTAGAATTAATTGAGAAATTCAGAACCTATAAAAGTTGAATAAACGAGCAGAAGCAGCAGAAGACACACAGTAAAGAAGCAACTAGGGGAGGAGAAGAAGAAGAGAAGGGGGAGTGAAGAGAAGAAAGGGCGGTGGAAAAGGAGAAAACTTCTGCAACACTAAAATTTATTTCCATCAAATCTGTCCCTTCCCATGCAAAAGGCTGTCTACATATATAATATACAACTACTCAAAAAGAAAAAGGGCTTGGACAGCCCAAAACAATTATACAAGCCCAAAGCAAAATAAAAGGCTTGAGCCAATACCAAAACATGATACAAGCCCAAAGCAAAATACTAACTAGCCCAGTTACAAAATATACTACGAGCCCAAGGTAAAATACTAAGCTAGTCCAATACTGAGTAGATGTCCTCATCAATTAGATAAGCTCATTTTTCCTAGGAATGAATTGATGAGTGCTGCAGTGGCATACTTAGGCCTAGATTCATATTTAACCTCTCCGTAAAAAGGAAAATGATAGTTGCTCAGAGCCAATTCATAATGCCCACAAATAATCCATATGAACTGAAATATGCTTATGTATCCTTTTTATGCTAAAAGTTTTACAGATTATGGAGGGTACTTTGTAATGGAACTTTTCAACGTAAGACCATCACGATAGAAATTATCTTCTTACTACAACGATTACAATGTAGAACAATCCTATTATAAATAGGATAGAAGTTAGTTACTATTAGAGTAGGATTTTTGTTTCCTTTTAAATTAGGAGTTTGTACCCTTTCAGTAATGTTGTTTAGTTTTCTTATATGGGTAAAATCAGGACATTATTTTGCATATATAAACAAAGGCTTTGTACCCTTTTAAATCATCAATTCAGTATAACAAAATTATTCTCTACAATTTTTTGAGTTTTCCAACTTTCTTCTTGTTTTAAGAATTTAAATTCTGCTTCTAACCATACAAAGTTCCTTTTCATAGAGGAGCAGTGACTTACTAATGGAAATCATACAAAATAAAGCATAACATTGGGAAAGAGCTCATCCAAGTTGTACTTTAGTTCATTTAAGTTTGTTTGAATAAGGAGTTTAACTATCTGCGAACACCATTCAATTGATCCTTTAAGAACCAATGTGGCCAGAATTCACAAAAATATTCAAAAGGTGTCATTCCTTTTTTTTTTTTAATTGGAGCACCCAGAAAACCTTTTTTTTTAATTGGAGCACCCAGAAAACTTAAACATAGAAGGAATATTTCTTAACAAAACAAAATATCATATAGAGAGAGGAGGGGATGAAAGCACACTAGAACAAAAAAAGAAACAGAAGATAGGTAAGAGAGCAAGAAAACAAGATGGAGAAGTATAATAAGAATAGGACAATATATTGGTAATACCGGAGGCTGGGCACTGTAATACTTGATGTCAAACAATTAGAGTAAGCACCACAATGATTGATTTCACAAATATTGATGGTGTAATCTATACAGAAGAATAATGAGAAAAATAATCAATGCTATTTGTAAGGTTCCGTTACTTTGGCAGAACACAAGGACTAAAAGAGAAGGATGTAGAGACAGTTGGAAAGAGAATCAATATTATTCATAATGTAGGGATGTAAAAGTTCACTAAATTATTATTCTGCCTTCATGAGGATTCCATAAGCACTGGCTAACAGAAGTTCACTATATTATCTGTGCTTGTTTGAGTGAAGGATAAACCCCACGAAGAACAACATGTCAACAATAAGAGATCTATATGAAGAAATGCTGTCAGTAATAATACAAGCATGACAAAAATGAGATAAGAAACAATGATTGACAGAAGCAATAAAATTGTGCACCTGCTGAAGCTTCTTTTCCATTTCATTGAAAATTGAGATGTTTCCGACATATGAATTTCTGAAAAGTAACGAGTTAATTAAGTTTAGCAGAGATTTAAGATGCACGCAAGGTAGTATTGCATCCCTACAAGCTGAACTACTAGAAGGACAATAGGCTATATTTATGAATGTATATTGAACATACTCTATTCATTCCAAAGTTTTAAGATTACAAGAGAAGGCAAGCCTTCAACCACGGAAGAGAAAAGCTCACTTTTCTTGTTTTTCGAATCACTTGAGATGTGATATGACCCCATGATAGCTTCTTAGACCAGGCAGTCACAACAAAGGATAATTTCCAGATGGACAATGAATTAACTATTAAGTTCACCATAAAGGAAAGACCAGCGATCTAGCCATTAGTAACCCTTTTCAACAGGACAATCATTCCCCTTACTCCTGGGCACCCAATCCAG
This sequence comes from Olea europaea var. sylvestris, assembly GCF_002742605.1. Taxonomy (NCBI): domain Eukaryota; kingdom Viridiplantae; phylum Streptophyta; class Magnoliopsida; order Lamiales; family Oleaceae; genus Olea; species Olea europaea. Next base: position 396,447 of record NW_019240764.1, on the reverse strand, counting down.
GCAAAAGAAGTAAAAGAGAAGAATAAAAAGGAACAATAACACCACCTAATTATTTGGTATTTGCTTATTCATTGTTCAATCAATATATGGCCTGCATAATTTTCGCCTTTCCTCAGCAATTATCAACATACCAAATAGCCATCTCTATCAAGCAATATTACTAAAAAATCCAATAAGCAATATGCTAGTATTACACTTGTGTACACAAAAATCCTCCTACAGAGGACTATCCGAGCCCAACAAGTATCAGAAACAAAACACTGGACACATGTCCTATTTTCTTATACAAGTTATTTAAATTTTTAGACACCCTTGGACATGTTTTGACATGCCATATATCATATCCTAATATTTTTATATTTTTCTAATTTTTAACACGACATGGAAAAGCCAAACCTTGTAAATTTTCAAACTACAATAATAATAAATAATGTGAGAAAATTTGTACAAAGTCATGTTGTGAGAAAAGTTGATCAAACTCATGTTTTAATTTGTTTTGTACCAACTAACTGCACTTTTTGTTAAGAGTATTTTTATTTTATTGCCACCAACGACAACCCAAAATTATCTTGATACAACAAATTGGCACTTTTCAAACTCAAAATATATCACATGCAATATATAAGATCAAAACTGAATAATTGAGCATTTGAAAAATACAAAGTAATTCAATAGTATATTTTGACTTGTCCACGTAAGCCTTTAACAAACTAAAGTCCTAAAGAACTCCAGATCCTCCCAAGCTGAGGTCAAAAATCTTTTGTTCGTGACCGTATCCATGCTCTTCTAGGTCAAATCATCTATCTGTAGTCCAAACAGTCAGCAAAGTAAATTTTGATTAACACTGGCAGAGAAGATGTAAATTGGAAATTATCTAATTTTTCAACTAATCAATCTATTTCCCAGCAAGTCAATGATACCTTTTCTTTGCATAAACCCAGTTAATAATATATTTTATTCCTTCATTTTGTTATAATTAGGGATAAGGACTTCGTATGGTGTTAGCCAATGTTATATGGAATCATGATCCAATCAAGTTTGGGTATTCATGATGAGCCAGAAAATGTTATTTAAAGTTAAGAAAATTGGAATATTGCTCAAGTATATTGGCATAAAGGTTAGCAAAAACTGTGTAGGCTAATAAGTTTTAAAAAATCACAGAATACAGTACTCAGAAAACATGGAAAGAACAACGTAAATTCTTTTTACACCATGAAAAACTTAGACTGCAATTCTACATCAAAATATTATAATATTTCGAATCTAAATCATTGAGAAATAATTAATCGCAATTTTAGATGACCAGGAACAACAATCAAATTAAATTCCGGAGATCCATTCCAATCACGACTCCCAGATCAAGGAAATCAAGGTATGTGCAACAGGGCAAATGGCCAAGTCCATGTAAAGCCATTTTTTGAGTCTTTCGTTCACATTCTGTCCTACGTTGAGCAAAGATTTCATACCATCCACAATAATTCTAGTGTTAAGACCAAACTAATTCTTGTAAGTTATCTCAAAACTGATGCTGAAAACATTAAAGATTGGATTTGGTAGAGCCACTTATACATAATCAAAAAGTAATCTGAATTTTGCGGGCTCTCTCTTATTAGCAAGTCTCAGTAACCTACTAATAAATGGAGAGTAACAATAGGGGTTGAAATGAATTATTGGTGACAGAGTTCAACCACGATCCAGCCTGAAGGAAATCAAACCACAGTAACACGAGTAACCTTCCATTAAATTCCTTCCTGGAACACTCTACTAATCTCAATGTCTTTGAACTACAAGATCTGAACATATGTTTGTGCCGTACCGCAAATGTGTGCTGCCAGAGGCCCAGAGCAATAGTCAAGTCTGTGTAGAACAGGTATTCTGGACCATATCCTCAACCTTCATTCACCTATTTTACAAAGATTAACCTCTAGAATAATTTTGGCAGTGGAAGGAAGGCAAATTCTGTTGAGTCCATGCGCAGTTGATGTTGAACTAATCCAATATGGCATTTGGCAAGAGCTGCTTACATGCGGATTTAGCATCTGTTTGATGGGTAAAATACCCCCAACCAAAAATATCTCTAGGCTGATACCCTTGGTAGGTTGATTTTGGGAAAAGCACTCAGGGGTAAAATAGTAAAACACCCTTCCAATTCCGGGCAAAATTGGAAAGCAGGAATTGGGGTTCTCAGAGCATGTCAAGGGAATATATTGGGATTTCTATTTTGCATAATATTTAATTAGATTTCCCCAAATTCAAAATATCACAATCTGCTAAAAGTCTAATTTTAATCTAGATCAAACATGCACTAAGAATTTGACCAGCGCAGTCTGACTACCGACTAGCTTGCTACTCAAAACAAAATAATTTTCAGGAAGACACATAAACATGCCGTAGGTGACTGACCTGAAATCAATCAATGGACGGATATAATTTTGACCGAACATGAAGTAGTCAAAAGGTTCTCGAATGGCTTCATGATGGGGTGAGAATTCAAAAGGATCCTGAAAAGTGAACATGACATAAAAATAGCTGAGAGCATGATGAAATTTGACAACCAACACACTCAACTAATTAATACAACACTGAGAGTGGAGCAACTACCCGCACATCCAGTAAAATACGATCTAATGCAATAGCCATATTAGACAAAACAATCTCCTCGGCTTGGGGCTGTCCACTTTGGAAAACCTGAATGTTGGAGAGTATAATAAAAAAATTACACACAATTCAGACATCTTAGAATGCAAACAGAAAACTTGTAATCCAGCAAGCTGAGATCAGAATATTTGAGAGCAGAAAGTATGCCATGTGAATATTCTCCTACATACACATTGGAAGGACAAATATTGAGGCTAGATTTCAGATTTTAGCGGCTGCTCAAAATATCAGAAAATAGATGGGTTTTATGGTGTTTGAGATATGTCTTGGAAGCAAAAGAGGCTTGAAAATAGAGCAACAGAGAAAATTCTGAAGGCCAACGAGCAGTTCCATGATCAATAATTTGTAATCATAAAATGGGATTTCTTTCTCTTTTACATATTTTATCAAGCAAAAGGTCACTTGCATTTCATTTTTATAATTAAGTGTTAGGGAGCAATAAAACCCACCATATTCAGCACTTGCTTTATGCAACATGTTAGAAATTCAAGTATAGCCAACAGTAACATGCAAGAATGCATAATGCGCTCAATCCACTTTTTTACGTTGGCTAGGTAGGATATTGAACTCATATGTAAACATGTGAGCCAAAGTTTTGCAAAGATATGAAACCCACATCGTGGAAGTGTAAAGACAGATCCAAATGTTGCAAACTTCAACGAGTTAATCGAAATTTCTAGACCATTCTTCTCTTGTTACACAAGTCTACACTTTTTAGATCAATATAAATGCCTAGAAAGTCATCTTTCAAGCAATTAGCATCAGAAAAACTGGAATGTTCAAATGAATTAGGCAATTGATGAATCAAGGAATTCTTGCCTTATTGGCAATAGTCAAATTACGTTTTAGAGTGATGAGAATGACATAGCATAGTGTAGCAGATATACAACTCAGTTTTCAATCATAGGAAAACTTAAATTAACAATTCATTCAAGTAAGGATAACTTGTGAGTTTGATGATTATTGATGAAAGCACAAGGAAGAGGGGCAAAGTAACACATCAGGTATAAAACTTATAAAAAAATTGTAGTTCTTGCAATATTTCCACTTTGAAGATTTTTGATATTGAAGTTTAAGCTCTATTATCGTACGGATCGTGTTAAACTTCAAGGAGATCTTTGACATATAATATGAAACAAAAATAGAATGGCATATTGCAACTAGAAAAATATGCACCAAAATTAAATAAGAGACTCAGGAGATATGACGGAGTACTTTAAGTATATTGTACAGGAAAAGAACACTGCACCATGGGCATAAGAAAATTAACTTACTGCATTTCGGTAATTCTGATACAACTCCTCCATACCCTGAGCAATATGTATTGGCAATCTTCCAGCTTCTGTCTCTTTTTGTATTCCTATTAAAAGATCTGCAAAAAAATAAAAAATAAAAAATTTGGCATAGATGAAGGTAGGCAAATTATGCAGATACTTCTGCAATAAGATCATTTTTGATACTATTGCAATATGATATAGTGATTAAGAAAACAAAAGTTCGCAAGGGCACAGTATGCTTTCAATAATAGCAGTATGATATAGTGATTAACAGCAATATGCAATATGATAAAGTGATTAATGGCACAGTATGCTTTCATTCATAGCTATGCTTTCATTCATAGCAGAACACAAAAGACAGGCCATGCAAATAGTGAAATCAAAGGTAACAAGGTCCTAGTTAGAGAGATTATCCAATTAAAACATGGAACAGAAATTACTGTTCTTACCAAACAAAACTGAAACATGATAAACCTAAGAAGGATGAAATATTACCATAAAAGGAAAACATTTTTCTTTCCCTAAATCAGTAAAACTTTCATCTAGTAACATTTCAAGGTGCTCCATCAGTCCTACTCTGCTGCTCATATACCATACACCAGAAATTCCAAAATTTTGGATAAATTATACTGAAGAAGCATCAGCAGGCATGACCAATGAGGAATTGCATTTGTAGACAAAAGAATACGTAACCGACAGAGGTGGAAGCAGTGGAGGTTCATAATTCACTTTTGATGCATAGAATTATTAACTTCTAAAGGTAGATCCCTAGAGAAGTTACAGCTGTGATATACATGGACTCTGTATCAACATAAAGAATAGTGGATCCAATGTTTCAGAAAGGTAAAAGTTTTGAGGCTTGGTCTCAAAAAACCCGACCCCTATTAATATAATACTCTTTGTTAATATTCCTTTTATTCTGCTGTTCAGATGAACATATCTAGACATTTATCGTGAAATGCTTACAATGTCTGGTCAGAGATGCAGAACCTTAAAAGACTACAATACGAACTCATCATAATAGATTTGAATGGTTGGAAAGGATTTCATGTTCAATATCAAGTAATGTCCGCAGACTGCATGTAATACTTTCCAGAGGTGGTAAAATCAATCCCATAAACAGTTAGATATTAGTGTTAGCTTAATCTTGCTAGTGAGACCAAAGATTACAAAGGGCAAAAAGTAACCATGCTAAATTATTCTTTCCAGGAATTAAGGGAAATGACTAATAAAGCACCTCCAAGTCATACATACCTCGCCTAAAATCAAATTTCTACCAACCAGACGTAGAAAAGAACAGTAAAGCACAAACAAATACTTGTATAAATAACGCATTGAATACGTTTTGATTAGTTTCCAGATTCAATCAATACCCACAAACTAATATCGTTTCATAAACAATCTCGATTTTCGGATGCTTATGAAATATCAAAATTGCATCAACTGAAATAAACGACTACCTTGTTCAGAACGCGCATCAAGGAAAATCCGAGACGACGAAATCTCGTGGCGGTCTGAGGAGCTGGACGCGACTGTTGCTGCCGCAGCTGCACCGCCTTTTTTCTCGTCCACCATCTCCTCCATTCCTCGAACCTTGGAAGCACAAAACACAATATACGGACACGGGCTCCTCCTCAATCTAGCGACAGCGGCGACCGAGGAAGAGATTCTCGAAGTAGAAGCTACTACTAAATGAGCAGAAGTGGGAAACCTAGCAGTGGTGAACGAAGTGATGAGCGAAGGGGAAGATGAAATAGAGAAAATCATTATAATTTCATTAGTGAATGTATGGTCTGAATAAATTGAGAGAATTATGGTATGGATTGAATTGAAATGGATTGGAAGATTGGAATGGAGGACGAGAAGAACACATTTATCAATCAATTTATTTAGAAAAATAGAATTATAAATTTAGTTATTTAATTATTTATTATCTCAACAGCACGTACTTATCTATCCAGTGTGCGTGAGAGAGAGAGACGTCTATTGGGTTATTTCGTAGCCAATTTTCTTGTCCCTTCTTTGTCACACACCACGAGATAAATACACACAGTCCAACTTTTTGGATGGAAATAGTTAGCATTTTAAAATAATTATTAAATTTTTAACTGGATAGTAATTTCAATGTCTTAATTCTTAAACGATCAAACCCCTATTTGTTTCTCATTATTTAATTATTAAAATAAAAAATATGAATGTTATCCATCACATCAAATTATCATATTTGAATTTTCATCTCTTATGTAATGTCCGTAATGACTATATTTTTCATTCTCATTCTTACATTAATGAGAAACAAACAGAGCAAGAGTGAAAAATGAGGGAAAAAAATTAATAAGAATAGTGATTGTTGTATAATAATTTTAAAAGTATTACGTCTGGCGGGAGAAAAAACTCTGAAAATAAAGTGAAATTTATTTTTTTAAAAGTTGAATAAGTATTGAGAAACAATTTAAAAAGCTCAGGGATTTTTTCTCCAATAAATTGCACTAATTAATTATTGATGAGGATAGGAGTCCTATCCAAAAAAGGGATTATTCTAGTTGGTACATCACATATCGAACGGTGTCCACCTGGCTATTATCATAAATACGAAGTTTTCATTTTATTGAATACCTATTCGGCATAATAACGTAACAAAATGTATCACAATTCAACGTGCGTCGTCCCAGACATAACATTATAAGCAGGGCGTCGGGAAGGGAGCCCAAGCCCCCTCTCAAGCCCAATTAATTTTACAATGGAATATGCCCCGAGGTAAATTCCAGGGTGCAAAAGATAGGAGTGAGATATTTTCAACATTGTTGGCAGTCGCAGTGTGATGGTTCGATTCCTAAGATACGAAATTGGACTCTTTGTGAGCACCAATGTACAGGCAAACTCTTGTTCCCTGACCTGTTGGGGCGCATTCCGTGATTTAACTCTCTCACGTTGCTCTAGAGACTGGACGGTAGGAACCCTCAAAGTTGGGATTCAACCTTTAATTTTACAACGGAATCTTTTTTTAATGAATTTTCTTTTTTTTCTTTTCTCTTTTTCTAACGGAAGATATCAATTTAGTATGCATGTCATATGTGTCTGTCCCCTCGACTTCGCGCCTGATTATAAGGAATAAAACGTGTGTTTTAAGATTATAGGTAATGTCATTTTCTGACTTTGTTGATATTACTAGGCCAAATAATTTTATAATTGATATGACATCTCTTGCAATTATTCATATTACCATTTCCACATTCCAAATGGTTCATTATTTGTGGAAATTACATAAAATCATACTTTAACTATTCAACCTTCTAAAATCAGATTCAAAGTTTCATATTACAATAATCAGAAATATTATTTTAATCAATATTTTACTAATATACTCAATTATATACACATTACAAACCCTAATCATCTTTATAAACACTTCACTCCCTCTCTACCTAACAGCTGTCGTATGTGTGTGCCTCTTCCTCTCCCTCTCTCTCTCTCTCTCTACGTCAACGATTCTGTCGGCTACAAACTCTGGCGATGGACCAATCCAGCCTCTTCGAGATGTCTGGGATGACGCACGGTGAATTTGTTGCGACGGCTGAAGCGATCTAGCAGTGATGTGAAGAGGCGGCTCGATTCGTTGCAATGTGAAGTAGTGGAGGTGCTACGGGGTTGATTGCGCGAAGCGATGTGAAGCACTGGTTTGTAACTGCTTCGATTCTGTGGAGTGGGACAATGCAATGGTTTCATTGGGGGTGGTGGCGGTATAGTGTGGATTGTGGTGGTAATAGGGTACTACCGTACTGGATTGTTGTAGGTGCGACGGTGATGTAGTGATGAGCAGTGGTGGTGGAGGCGTGTGGTTCTGTGGTGGGGACGATGGTTGAATGGATTGGGGGGAACGGTTCTGTGGGAACAGTTTTGTGGTGGATTTGTGTGGTTGTGTGGTGGATTTGCCGTGATGGTGAGATGGTTGTGGTGATGGTTGTGGTGCTGCGATGGTGACAGTGGTGTTGGTGTGGTTGTGGTTGTGGCGGTGGTGGTGACAGTGGTGCTGTAGAGGTAGCGGAGGTTTGGTGGTAGTCACAAATTATTTGATTGATTGTGACTATTAAATTGATTAATCCGTGACTAATAAACAATATGTGACCACCAAAAAGATAAATTGTGACCAAGAATAGTGTGTGACCTAAAAAAATAATAATTCGTGACCTATAATAATTGTGATCTGTGACTTGTAAATAACTTGTAACTTATAAATTTTTTATCCGTGACAAACAAATCGTGACTTACAAAATTTTTGAATTGTGACCATAAACAGAATTTGTGACCTTAAATTTTTTGATTTGTGATTGAAAAGCAAGTTGTGACCAATAATTTGATAAGTTGTGACTAAAAATTAATTCGTGACTAATTAACTTTTTTTATTTGTGATCGATGAACAAACTATGACTTACAAATTTTTTGAATTGTGATCGTAAAATAATTTGTGACATAAAATTTTTTATTTGTGACCAAAAAATAATAAATGATTAATTAAATTGTTAATTTGTGATCAAATTGTATAGATATGTGACTTAAATATATTTAATTTATAAAATAATTAATTAATTAATTTAATAGTAAATAAATTTTAATAAAAATCTGATTTTTGAAATTTGAAACTTATTTTCTTAATTTTGAAATATGCCATACTTAATCTCTCACTTATGAAATTTCCCTCATTATTTTGTGTGCATTTGAACAACATTATTTTGAAAAAAATGTATTTTAAAATAGTAAATTGATGGAGAATATATGATTAAAAAATGAAAAAAAATTTAAATTTGTGTGTAATATTATTTTATTGAACAATGTGTGGTTGAAATAATATCAAATCACTATTTAAAAATGTATTTTTTTTCAAAGAATCCGACTCAAATGTGGCCTTTATTACATAAATAATAGGAGTTAAAATTCACCGACCTCCATTGACGTTTTTACTAATATTCAAAGTAGTGCTTAAGCTAATTATATTACTCTATTGGTCACTGAAGTTATTGAACTTTTCACAATTTCTGAATTTTGATTTTTGTGCATATTTTAATCCAATCCAAAAATTCAAATGGCGCGCCTTGGTGACTTCACAGATGTCCAGGTCAGAATATGGGCCGTTTGAGCTCTATTATTTGTAGATTAAAATGAGATGAATAATATTTTTTTTTTAAAAAAATTAGTGGTTGAAATTTTTTTTATTTACGTTTAATATTATTTTATTGAAGATTGTGTGATTAAAAGTAGGAGAGAGAAAAATTTAAATTAATGTAATGAGAAATAATGGGGCTAAAATTTGTAACAAGTAGTTTTGTTGGTTGGTTAATTAGGCACATTTTATTCATGAAATGGCTTGAATTGATATTAATCTGGATATGACAAAATCATTCTAGTAGATCGAATAAGTTGTTCAGCATCTTGAACCAGTCATCGCTTAGAAGGTATTGTTAAAAGATCATCAATTTTTATAATACCTCGGGAGCTAATGAAACTATTTTAGTAAAATTTAATTGTCTCAATTCCCGAGGTAGAGTAACGCCATGGTAAGGCGTAAGTCATCGATTCAAATACGATATGACAATGCTGCAGCTGTGATTGATCAAGAAGGAAATTCAAAAGGAACAACGAAACCGGAAAGAGAGGGATTCGAACCCTCAGTACTAATAACTCGTACGAAAAGGAGGTAATCCAACCGCACCTTCCAGTACGACTACCTTGTTACGACTTTTCCAGCCTTCCTTCTCCTTTCAGGGCCTATCCGAAAGAGAATTCAGTACAATTTTAACAAAAGAATCGAAGAACCAATTTCAAATTTCCCACAAACTTCAATCACAACTGGAAAATCAACCCTAGTCTCTAGATCACCATTTTAGCCCCTATTTGTCTACCATTAAAAATTTAAAACAAAACTTTTTTTTTTTTTTAATCAAACTCATTTTCAATCGCACATTCATACAATACAATATTTTACACGTCAACCCAAAATATTTTCCTATTTTTTAACCGCATATTTAGGAATGTCATTGGGCCGAGCCGACTCAGCTCGTCAAAGCTCGGCTCGTGGGTTGCTTGGGCTCGTCAACTCGAGCCGAGCGGGGTTTCCCGTCCAATGAGCCGGCTCGTCCAAAAATGTGAAAAAAAAAAATTTTATCAATAAAAATTGAAAAATTAATTCACGAGCTTGCGAGCCACTCATGGGCTCGGCTCGGCCCACGAGCTCGTGGCTCGTGAGTACACGAGCTCATGGGCTGAGCCGAGCTCGAGCTCGGCTCGTGAAAAACGATTCACGAGCTCGGCTCGCCACGAGCCCGAGCGAGGTCGTGGGTTAACGAGCCGAGCCGGCTCGACTCGGCCCACTGATAGCCCTACACATATTCTCAAGAAAATCACTAATCCATAGCTCATTAAAATGGTTATCAAACAAGAACTAGCAGGTAAAATAGAGAATATAATCAACAAGATTTTAACTATTTTTTATATGGTTCAGTATCCATCTTATCTCACTAACAAGTGATGAGCATATTAATAGCTTTAATAAGCCTACTCATTTTCAATAAAGTCAAAATCACCATATTGGCGTTTATGCTTGGGGCCTCGACCACATAGCGGATTTGCATTGTTTTGTCACAACTAACAAGGCTAGTTTGATAATTCTCAAGAAAACAGTAAGATAAAAGGTAGAGAGATCAGTCCAAGAATATAAGCAAATGTCATTTAACAACACAGACAAAACAGTTGATTGATTAAGTTCTGTTGATTCATAAACAGACAATTTTCATGTTTTCTTGTAAATGCCAACTTTGTTTCTAGCCTAATTATCAAAACTAGAAACCGATTATTCGTTTCTCAAGTGACAATCTTATCCAAGGAAGTTCATGATAACCAAGTGAAGCACCAAATTGCAGAGAACAAAATCTGCAAATGCACGTTCTGGAGGTAAATCCTGCAAATTCAAGGTGAGTTAATTACACCAATGATCAATGAAGTTACTTTCTTACCTTAATGATCATTCAAATTTCTAAATGTTATGCAAATAAATAAAAATTAACATTGAATCATTCGTGATGCCGTTAAGTGCCACGAGTCACCAAAGGGCATTATTTATTACGCCAAGTCAGCAAAAGTAGGAAGCTAAGAATTGAAAATTAAACATATTTGGATGAAAAATCGTAACACGGCTTTAATTTTAAACATATTTTCTGGTTTATGTCGTATAGTGAATCCACGCATTTTCTAACAACGAAGTTGTCTTGGCGTTATAAATAATACCTTTGGTGAGACGGTAATTCCAAATTTTTTGATCGAGTGACAGTTAGTATGGCATTGAGAGTGACTATTTTCATAAGAAAATAACTTCAATTAACATAATTACTTAAAAGTTCAGTGAACATTGAGGTAAATAACCTAAGAAACGTTCTGTAGTTTGAACAAATAAAACTGATTTTGACAATTGAAAAATAAGCTGAGCCAAACATACTTCTAGGCTACTCTGATTTTATCAGGCCATGCTACAGGGGCATAACTATTTTTCCCTATGAAGCTACACTGGCAAACATAATAGCCACGTGTTGCCCATTTGGCCATTTCACACTCCGCCAATGGAGTACTATAACAAAATGAGTACAAAAGACATAACGAGAAACTTAAAACAAATAAGCATTCTTTTGGAAGAAATTTCTCAGAGTGAAAAATTAATTTTTGAAAGAAGATTTGGTTAAAAATTAAGCAAAAGCTATACGTTCCATAAAATGTGTGGTTGAAAACGACTTCGAGGAAAAATATATTTTTTTTCAAAAATCTCTCTCAAACAAGCTCTAACGCTACTGGTCTAAGCCCCTATATGATTCTCATTCTTTAAAAATAATATATTCTTAAACAGTATTTTGACATCATTTCAACCACACATTTTTCAATAAAATAGTATTACACGTAAATTTAAAACTTTTATTTATTTTTTAACCACACATTTTCCATCAATAAACTATTCATAAATTCATTCTTATCAAAACAATGGGGTTCAAACAAGGGCTAAACATGTTTTTCGATTTTCTGCCATTATGCGAGACACGATAAAATGATAAAAAAATTTATTGCACTGACAAATGTTACCTTGAATTCCCTGTTTTCTTTGTTCACTTGTATACGTAGACAAACTGCCACCAAAGAATGCTATCAATCAGATGCAAACTATCAATTTTGCAGATTTATACGTATATACACGTATCAATCCGGACATCAACTTACCAGCAAGAACTGCAGTCCCGACACACGAAAGTACCCCAGAAAGAAAGGAGTTGAAAGGGAATGATCCAACAATAGCCATGTAAACAACCTGTTCACAAACAAAAGGGAAAGACAATGTCAAATCTAGAAAGGTAGAGTGCCAACTGTTTCTTTACCTTTAAAAGAGAAACTAAGCCCCGATTGATTTAGATAAAAATTAGATTTTTAGATAATTTTATAAAAGTTATTGGAATGTGGGGGCAATCCCTTGAAATGTGTGTTTAACGTTAATTGTTGACTTTAATAATTTAAATTTAATCAAATTTTTTGGCTAAACTAAACAAGGGCTATATATCTAAAAAGGGAAACAATTCCCATGTTTACTTTGGATAATGTTTACAAACTGTTTATAATCGATCAAACAACTTTTTATCCAAACCTATGTTGAGCACTTGCTCGGGCTTGAGTATGGATGTTTGGTATTGGCACATATCTAGGAGTTGGGTCATTTATCTTATAAAACTTAGGACATGGCTAAAAAAATCTAAAATTTGAACGTGGGTATGTAAATACAAATACGTCTTCAACACATTTCATGAACTCATAAGTAATATTTATTTATTCATCACTAGTATCTAACTATTTATAATTTAACCCCTGTTTGATTTGCTAAAAATCATATTTTTAGCAAATAAATGTTGATGAAATGTGTGCTTCAAAAATTAATAAAAGTTTGTAAGTACTATGAAATTTATGGTTAAAGGCCAAAAATAAATTTTAGAAAATGGGAGCCAAACAGGGGCTTAGACCATTTATAAACTTCCCAAACATGCTTCTAAAGCCGATTTATGTGAAAACACACAGGTACACCCATACCCATAAAGTGAGGCCTGCTTTGTTTGACGAAAATCTGTCTAACTGACATATATCAAGCTTTCTCATCGTATCCATTGTTTGTCATTTCATTGGAGATAGAACTGTGCGAGAAAGATATGTGAAAACTGCTATTATATCTTTTGTATTCTTGATATTATCTTGATGGCTATGTAAAATATCTGTTTTAAGCTAGTTACTGACAGTCAGTCACATGAAATCGAAGTCTCCCAGCGTGATGACCTCTATAATGAATGTCTTTGAGTTGGCCTTAAAAAGGTGACAGGTACTAAACAAGTAAACATTAATACAAGAATGGATGGTCATGCTTGTGAGGATCCAAACTGTTGGAGACCCTGAAGATAAGTATATTTCATATGACAATATGCGCATAACCGAGAAATATTGAACTTTGTTAAACCAATGACCAACTAGAGATTAGTACAAATTACTCCCTACCTACCTTAGAAGTGACAATTCATATTAAGAAATAGCCATCCCGACAAAATATCAGTGTCTTAGAAAGGGGGGAAAAAGAACAAATTGATTTAGACATTCAGAAAATAAGGTTTTGAAATAGAGCTCATATGGAGTATTAAGTGCATCTCCAATGGGTCTGTCTATTCAGGTGAGAGGGGAAAAATAAATAAATAAAGGAGCCACATCAGCAATAGACAATGTGCACCAAAAAAACCTTCCACAATGCTAGTTGACGTAAATAAATAAAGGAGCCACATCAGCAATAGACAATGTGCACCAAAAAGATCTTCCACGGTGGTAGTTGACGTGGACAATGTAAGCCTGATTATGGCAAAAGAACACAAACTGTGAGGAAGGATGTCTATTTGTGGAGGCTGTGGTAGACGATGTCAATTGACTCTCTCTCTCTCGTTATAGTCAACAATTGCAGCTCCTCTCTATCTCTCTCCTCTCCACAGGTAGACAACAATGCATCAATTCACAGAACCATTATTGACGAATTTTGAAATTCAATGTGAATTGAATGAACGTAAAGGTGGAAGCCGTCCATTTTTGTTGCCATGTAGACAGCAATCTTCACAACCCACTGGAAATGCTCTAAACATCACTTTCTCAACTACAACTGTACCGGTCTTTTTTCACTTTTTGTCGAGGTGAAGAGACCAATGGTTTAGATGTGCAGTTTCTAATAGTTGATAGAACGAGCAACAAAGTAAAGCAGAAAAAGGAAGCAAAAATATTAAGCTAAAAGGTATCCCAACCGCAACTGAGCTTTGAAAGAGTGGTTGAAAAGGATAAATCAGGTATTCAGGCATTTTGTCTTCACGAGGTGAGAAGTAAGCCTCAATACACTTTATGGTGCAATCCTCAATGAAACCAATAATGAAGTTGTTTATACTAGGGATCCAAAATTATACTCGTAAACCATAAATCATCTACCAGTTTGTAATTCTACAAAGAATCATTTCAACAAAATTGAAAGTCTCTTTGTAACTAGAAACAAAAAATGGATTAAATATATTAGTAGATAAAGATAATATATAAAATGAAGAAAAAATCAGATAAACAAATGAAGCAACTAAAAATTTAAGAAATTTTCTTGCTTTGACTTTAAAATAAATAACACAAAACAACCAAAAACCAACTAGAAAAACATAAAAGAAAGACAGGAAAAATGTTATGCCTCACAAGTATTCTAAAATAATTCTTAGGGCCCAACTGCATTTTAGAACAACCCAAAGTGCAAGTTTGGTATACCATCTAGTACAATATAATACATGTCTAATACTGCAAACGTGCACTAAAAGTTCTAGGATATGAAGTAAAGTAACCCAAGAGGTTTGAGAAGTATAAAAAAGCCCAGAAAACGTATGACTAACACACTGCTTTATTACTTGGTGCATACTTTAGACAGTTGAAGGTGTATTCTTTAACAAACGCAACTTAAGTCATAAACTTAACACTTTTAATGAAGGATTCACATGAGGCACACCTCCAGCTGTATACTTCATGCACTTCTGAAGACAATGCTTTTCAAATAGGAATAAAGCATCGCTTGTTTAGTGACCAAATTTCTTCACTGAGAGTTTATTAAAAGCCCATATAATTCCATGTCAAAATGATGACTACAATCCAAAGACATCCACTACACAACTCAACTGGTCCAACCACTATGGTTTACATAACTTGGGGAGCAAGGTATTTATCTATAAAGTTCAATTTAAGTTCAAAATTAAGCTCAACAAAGTAATAGGTATCATATTATTTCCCAGCCATATATCATTTTTATAAATTTTGCAGGCATCAATGAACTTGTTGATATCAAAACTTCATGGCCATAAATAGTTTTCAGATTAGTCTTTTTTTTTTGAGAAACTGACTAGGAGCGCTACTGCACCGGAACACAACATGAAAATTTTGTTTCCACTAAGCTAGAAAAAATGTCTGGCATTACTTGTATTGAGAAGGTGAATCTATGTACAAATAAAAAAATCATTAAAAAAAAAAGGTGCACCCATGCACCTCAATCAATTAGGTCAGCAGATGGGCATGGCTCTTCAACCTCCAGTTGATACTCGGAATGTTCTTCAACTCTATTTTTTTTGTTTTATTTCCAATTGAACATGAAATTATTTAACTATCAAATGGAAATAACAAAGTCATTGAATTTTTTGTTCAAATCAATTTAAGTGAGCACCAGAAATCTCATGAGAAGTTAATGTATACGTAGGGGCATAAATAGATCAATTACCATACCTGAATTACAGCAGTGACAACTGCAAATATAATATACAAATCGATGATCTGCAAAAATAATTATTAAACATACAAAGAAAGAAAGTAATCAGATGGGTTTCTCTGCGTGTATGTAAATATAGAAGGAAAAAAAAAGGCTGAGAAAGAGAGACACCTTGAGATTAGCGGGGGTTGCCACATACGCAGAGCGAAGAGAATGAAAAAGTGCTTGGGCATCCTTTGATGTCGTTGTTCTCCCCATCTTTTTCACTTTTTGTGCGCCTGCTAATACAGTGATCTGGAGAAAAATTCAAGAATCAGCCGATTAGCTGGGCAATGGCCCCTCAAATAAGCCTCGTCAGGCTATGGACCAAAATGTATTCTCGATATATGGGCCTATAATCAGCCACTCGAAACCAGTATATATCAAATATTTTTGCATGAAACTTCAATTTTTTGAGCACAAAATAACTAGTGTCTTTGTTGTGTAAAAAAAGAACTGTGTAAATCATTCCATGAGACCAGATCAAGACGGATTCTTCATTATATCAAATAACCCAATTGTATCTACATTCAGTCTTCAAAGCCATGGATGAAGCAAAAACATGAACACACAATTCCTCTATCTATTTTAACTATAATCACGTTATAAAAACAGGTAGTCTCCTGAAGAATTTAGACTTCAGCTACTTGATATCATTATAAAGATCCACAATCACACATCAGACTTTTACTTAAGATTAATGATGTGAAATGCACTAATCTTACATTTCATAAATTCAGAAATAGGAAAATCCATTACTTTCTTGACAAATTTCACACATACTCTAACTGATCTTCATAGATATCACAAATTTTACAACAATAAGGAAATCTACAGCTTATAATACCAGAATTAAAATAAAAAGAAAATTGATCGCATCGAGATTATACCGTTCCGATATGTAGAGAAAGCACAAAAAATAAACAGAAAATTAAAAACTAAGATGAGAAATTTACCGTTTGCGATCGCGGATATGGCCGCCGGATCTGCCGCTGTATCACCAATTATACTGAGAAGATGAGTCACAAGTTGCAGTCGTCTCCTTCACGGCTTCACTCTCCAAGTCTTCCCAAGTTTGCTAGAGGGTTTTTACTGCTGGGCTTTGATTAAAACGGCCCAACTATACAAACTTTTTGCGAGAATTAGACAATATTGGTAAAATTTCATAAATAAGAAATTAAATATTACTTACTTCAAAATTAAAAAACAAGGTTTAAATTTACAACAATAAGATATTAAAGTCAAATTATATTTTATTTATAAAATAATCAATTAAAAATATATTTTTTTAATTAAATATATCAAGATCACAATTATATACAATTTGATCACAAATTATTTTTCGATCACAGAACAAATTATTTGAGTTACAAATCAAAAGTTTTATAAGTCACAATTTATTTGTCAATTACAAAATTACAAATTTTATAATTTACAACTTTTTAACGATTACATATTATCAAATGAATGGGTTACAAGTAATTTTTCGATCACAACTTAATAAATTGTAAGTCGCAATCACATCTTATAAGTCATATATTGCTTATTAATCACAAATTAATCAATTTATTAGTCATAATCTACCAAATAATTGATCACAAATTATTTATTGATCATATATTAACCATTTTTTTGTTAAAATCAATCAAATAATTGGTCACAAAAACCCTACCACCCCACCCCCATGCCCACCCCACTTCCTCCATCACCGCCACTATTACCACAACCCCAACCAATAAAAATTTTCAAATCTGCTGCGAGGGCACCATTTCCACCACCAACCCCTGTATCAACAAAATCACCACCTTCGCCACTATCAAATCTAAAAACATCATCATCAGATCCAACAAAACTAATCTCCTCCGCCAGATTCACCGTTACTACTAGATTCACCACCATCGTAACCAACAAAAACCACCACAAAAACATGTAAACCAACGTAACCACCATTCACTGTACGAGATGTTTACTGAGTCCAACACAAGCCAGCAACCCAACCCTATACAAATGCACCACCACCACCAAATCGACCAATACCATTGCACTACCACCACTATGTCAGTGATGGCAAATCGCGTATCACTAAGGGATGAAGCCATCACAGCAATGATGCACCGCCTCTTTTGGCGGTGAAGGTAATAGGAGGATAGATCGCTATCGACAATGGTGCTCAATGAGGTAGAGAGAAGAAGAGGTAAAGAGAGAGAGGAGAGGGAGAGAGAGAAAACTAATTGAAAATGGGGACAACTTTGAGAATGGCTGGTAATTTCTTTCTATTTTTCACAATAGCCTTTCTTGTCAAAAATACTATATTGTCCTTAATGAAATTATTAACAAGATCTATCTTATATCTTTAGGGAATTGTCAATCAGGTCCTATATCTATATTTTTCAATCTTTTGAACATATTTAAATATTCTTTATATTTTAATAATTCTTCAAACATTATAGGTTGACCTTTCTTAGTTATATATCCATTAAATAATCCTTCTGAGATTTCTTCTTGTATATCCGTATGTTTAGTTATAATATCTTCTACTTTTCTTATTTCTCTATGAGTTCTCACAGGATCAAATCCTATATTATTCTTACAACTATAATCTATATCTCTATATATTTCTTCAATTTTTTCTTTACCAATAGGGAATATAACATCAGATTTTACATCTAATTTAAGCAAAAAAGAAACATCTTCTTCATCTAAAAATAAAATGAGATTATTATCATCATTAACAGTAGAAGTGGATGCTTGTGAATTGTTCATAAAAATAATTAAAACATGAGCATGTAAAGATAAGTAAATAACTTACAGTAATCAAGTGGAAATAAACAGGTTTTCCCTCCAGTATGTTCTTATAGATGCTTTGCATGTACTTAATCAATCTTCTGAATCAAGTAAAGATTAAAAATGTTTTTGAAATCATTTGGGTCCACAACTGCTTCCGCAAAAGGCTTTTCAATTAAGGTTGCATTTCTCATTCTAGAGAACTAGCCGTGTTTCCACAGACGCTATCTCACAGTATCCAGAGTCTCTATTTTCACCTCTATCCATACTCTTTTCAGAATCAAGTTCCTACTTGGAATGAAATTTTAAAAGATAACTCACACTCAAGGTGCTACAATTTTTTGTTAGTAAACTGCCCTTTTCCCCTAAACCATTCATCAAAGAAGGGTACTTTGGCATGGCTAACATCCATTCAAAATCAATGTTTTGAAAATCTTTTAAAATCTCTATCTGTACTGCCGAGGAATCATGAGAAACTTAACGAAATCCTTTTATGAAAACTTTGTTGAACATAACAAACTTTACTTTAATATTCATAAACTGAAATTGTACATGCTTACAAACTATATTTACATACCTTTGGTACTCACACTTCATAAGTGATTACCTTATTACACGCTTTCCTATCTTCAAGCTATCTAATATTTCTCTGAATACAAGTAGTGTATACAGATTACAAGGAATTTTTCTCTAATGTGTTATCAGAGAATAGAGATAGATTTTTCGAGATATCTTCCTTCTTCCTTCATGCCTCCTTTTATAGGAGAGTTTGAAATCTTATCTTGGACAGATGTCTTCCACTTTCTTTGTTGGGTAGCAAGGCATCTTATCTCCATCGAATTCTTCATTGTCTTCTTGCTATATGGACCTCTCCTTTGAAAATTATGTGCCTTATCTTTTGAATTTGTCTGCCACTTGTGTCAACTAGTGGGTAAGTTGTCACAATAATGGAGACTTTCTCATATTATTTCTTGTCTTTAGTAGCCACAGTTTTTCTTTAATAAATTTCTTTATTAAAGTAGTGATAAAGGGCTACTTCAATCACCATCATTTCTCCATTTTTGAATCAAAGAATTCTGCAGGGAATTCTTCATCGTTAAGAGATGCTTGGCTCATATCTTCAACAACACAGTATTCACAGTGGTGATCACTGTAATTCCAAAGTAACTTGCATAATTCCTTAGCCATATCTTCTGATCCATGCACTTGGTTGGATATAATTGCTGATAATAAATGGTCAAGATAACAAAGATCTTCCTCTTTAGTGGTCATCCTTGCACTGGAATATATAATATGATCTTCAGAAGGATAAACCCATATTTTTTCTTTCTCAGTGATAATCTGAGTTACATGTTCAAATATCTCTTTATACCCTTTAGCTCTTCTATAGGGCATCCTATTAAGAATATCTTGATATCCATTTTTAACAACCTTTTGATTGGCTGGTAAAAAATGTTGATTTGTTAATCCCATTTTGATCACATGGAACGATGGATGCATATATTCAAGGACAGGATCCCATTCCATTGTTGCTGAATGGAATCTGATATATATATTTGTTGTTTTAACAACTTCAGTATATCTCTTGACAGCTTTCCTGATGTTGGCTGGAAGCTGAGCTATCTCTTTAAGATCTTTGCTTGGATATATACAAAGTATATTTCCTATTTCAAAGCAATTTTGAACCCAATTGGCTGGTGCACCTGAATAGAAATTTATCTTGTTGTATTTTGAATAGTGGAGAGTCTTCATCCACTTTCCAATTTCCAAATACCAATCTGATAGAATGTTAAAGATAACAATAAACAATGTTACTTCTTCATAACTATCTTTTCTTGGCATTTTTGCTTCATGGCATATTTTGACAATATCTTTAGGATCTATTCTTTCAATAGAAAGTTTAGATTGAGTTTGGCTCTGAGAAGAGCTACCTTCTCTTTTGATAACTGGAATATCTTTATTACCAGTAATAGTTTTGAGTATTCCCTGTGAAGGGGTTCCTATTACTTTCTTTTCTTTCCCTTTATCCTCGGGAAGAGCGCTAGTATTCACAAGTCCCTGCGAAGGGATACTAGGCTTGGTACAAGTATCTTCTACCTCAAGGGCTATATTTTTGCCTCGAAGATTATCTTGGATATTTTGAATTTGAGCTTCCAAATAGGAAACTTTAATTTCAAGTATCTGGACTTTCGTCCTTAGTTGTTCTAGCTCCATCCCTGCTAAGATAATCAGGAAGAAAGTTAGTTTTACCTTTTATGTATTCAATATCAAATTTGAAATATGAAAACCAAATTTGTATCCTAATAATATATCTATTATTAATAGATGGATCAACATTATTTTTTAAGAATGCTTTAACTTGGGTATTATCAGTTCTAATTAAGAACTTTTTTGGTAATAAATAATCTTCATATTTCTGAACTCCTCTTTTTACAGCAATGAGTTCTTTTCTGTTTGTCTCATATCTAGTTTCAACTTCTTTGAATGTTCCCGATATATAACCTGCAAGTATTTCATGACAAGAACAATTTTTTTCACATTTATATTCTTTATGATTCTTTTTAACTTTTAACACTGCTCCCCAATAATAATCTGAAGCATCAGTTTTCAAGATAAAAAAATCTTCTTCTTGTGGTATTACAAGTTTGGGTAATACCTTTAACTCTTTTTTAACTTTCCTTATATTTTCACAGTCTTTTTCTTCCCAAGACCACATTATATTTTTTCTTAATTTTGGAAGAAAATAATTTTTCAATTTAGCACAATTTTCAATGAATCCTTCAGCATAATTCAATATACCAAGGAAACTTTGTAATTATTTTTTATCTTTGATTTCTTCAGAAAATTCTTGAAGTTTTTCACCAATATGAGATTGCAACTGCAATTCTCCTTCTTTTATAAATAATCCTAAAAATTCAATTTCTGTTTTAACTATCTCAGCTTTATTTTGAGAGAGTATAATACCATATTTTTTCATGATATAACAGAATTTCTCAAGATGCTCAATGTGTTCATCAATATTATTTGAATGAATAAGTAAATCATCTACATATACAATACAAAATTGAGTAATTGGTTTAATTACCTCATCCATTCTTCTTTGGAATATCTGTGGTGCATTTTTCAACCCAAATGGCATTACATTCCATTCGTATTGTCCTAAAGGATTGGGGGTACTAAATGCAGTTAGTGGTTTACTTTCCTCTGTAAGCATGATTTGCCAAAACCCTGACTTACAATCAAATTTTGAAAATATCTTTTTGTTTTGTACTTGTTTAATAAGGATATCCTTATTTGGCAAGTAATATCCATCAAATTTAGTTACTTCATTTAATTTTTTATAATTTATTACCATTCTGGCTTTTCCTCTTTTTATCTCACTATGTTTTCTAACCATAAAGGCTGGACTGCAATGAGGACTTTTACTAGGTCTAATTAATTTAGCTTCTAGCAATTCTTTTATCTGATTTCTAAATTCTTTTTGATCATCAACACTATATTTCATGGGTTTAACTCTAACAATAGTATCTGGATTGGTTAATTCTATTTTAGCCTTTACTTTATCAATATTCTATTTTTCTAATGGGTTTTCAGAATATGTTTCAGAAATTTCCTTTTTCAATTTTTTAATCCTATTTTCTGTTGTCATTTTTAAGACTGTAACTGGTTTAAATTTTTCTGTACTCCAACATCCACCACGCTGGGTTGAAGAACTCTGATGGTTTATTTCTCTATATGTAGTTGTAACAGCTTTATTTATTTTTGGTGTAAATATCTTATGTGCACAAGGTGTTGTGAACATATATTTATCAATATATTGTGTAAATGGTGCATATTTTAATAGGAAATTCTGTCCTAATAAAATATCACATCCAATTGTGGTTGACATATATATTGTATCAACAAATACTTCTCTAAAGGAAATTAGAAAAGGTACTTGAGTAGCATACTTGCTATATATTACCTTGTTTCCACCTGCTGTTGTAGCAGTTACTACTTTCTTTGAATTATATTTTCAGTATTCAGATGGCAGTACATTTGGTAAGCACAAGCTTATAGTACTTTCAGTATCTAAGTAAGCATGAAATTTAATTCTATAATAATCTTTTATATTGAGTGTAATTTCAATATATGGGCTCATGGGATTAGTACTTATTACTCTTTCCATGATAACAATGATTTTATATTTTCATTTATTCTTGGAATGATAATTGGATTATCGTCTACTGTTATTTTTAAATATCCTTGACAAATTTTGTAAGGATTATATTTCTCAAGAAAGTTCATTCCTAGTAGAATAGGTGAACGATCTACTCCATATAGTTCATCTTTATATATAATTATTTCTTTAGTATATTCTCTTTGGTCCTCTCCTATAAGTATAAGAGGGAACTTAACATATTTTCTGATTTCAAGATTATTTCCTAAATAATCTTTAAATATGTATGGTTCTGATATCTCGAATTCTGTTAGATGACTAACGAATTTAGCATTTACATGACTCTTATCTGCTCCAGTATCTATGAGGACAAGAAGATTCTTCTTATATCCTTCTTGGTTCACATATCTTGTCTTGACATAGTATTGAGAACTTGATGGTTCAGCAATGCTTAGATTCTTAAGTCTGCTTATCTTAGGGTCTTGTCTTGAGGGGAAATCTTGCTATAAGATTATCTCCTTCTAAGCTGACACTATTTCTTCTTATTAATTTTCCTTCAGAGTTAATTTCTCTAGTTTGTTTATGAAAATCAAGCGTTATTTGTTCTGGTATAGTGACTTCATGTTCTTGGTATTTCCTAGGAGGTATATATTGTGCTAACTCCTCAAAATCTTTATGTATGATAATATTATCACTTATTTTTCTTAAATTGTTATGATGGCTAGTACTAAAAACAAAAATTGATTTTATGCTTATACTAACAGCCTTACTTCTTCGTAACATTTTCAAGTTACCAATTCTATAATATAAATTGAAGCTTTGGTCAATATTTTCATCACTTAATGATATTGCATAATTTGATTTTACTGTAAATATTATCTTTTGATAGACTAAGTTTCCTACAATTGTTCCTAATAGAGCATCTATAGGATCTTGTAATATTCTATTATCCATACAATATATTTCTATAGGTATATTCATACCTTCTCTAAAAAATCCTTTTACCATTATCTGGACTCCTCTTAACTCAATACATTTTAATTTGTTTCTTACATTTTCTGGGATTTTGGATAACTTTTGTTTTACCCATTCTTTTGTAATTATAGGTATTCTTGCTTTTCCTATGGTATCTTCTATGTTGATAGACATTTCTTTATAATTCATACTTACAATTGTTTTATTTACTCTTGGTAAAATTCCTAAGAATCCTTGATGGAATACATCTTTTTCTTGTAGGTCTAATATCTTCTTAGTGATTCCTGCGTATTTTTTAATATCAAAGGTAATTTCTTGATTAATACCTTCTATAGAATCTTCAACTTCTTCAATTGTTTCTATTTCTATTTCTGATTGTTGTATTTCTTGATTTATATATACTATTTCCTCATATTCTTCCTCTGATGAGGATGTATCCAATTCATAAATACTACTGCATTCACTGCTTAGATCTTCAAAATATTCAATTGGTTCAATATCACTATCATCTTGGAATTTTTCATAAATTCTAAGAGTTTTTATATTTTGTCTATTTTTCTTTTTAGGACATTGAGGGGCAATGTGTCCTTCTTCATTACAAATAAAATATCTACATTTTTTGATGTATCTTGGTTTAGATTTCTTATTCCAATTTCTTTTCTTGAAATATTTTTTATGTGGTTTAAAATTCTTTTTACTAAATTTTTTATAATTTTTGAATTTTCTTTTATATTTCTTATATGGTTTATACTTCTTTTTATAGCATTCAAATTGTTCTACCTGGCCATTATCTTTGTAGCAACATAATGAATTTTTTCTTATTTTATAAGCTTTCTTATTTTCTAGTGCTTCTCTACACCACATACTTATCATTCTTTTTGTAAATTCAATTCTACTTCCAAGACTATCTATTTCAACTCCTTCCTCTTTTCCTAGAGGCAATAATTTCTCATATTCTTTTAATAACTTGATTCCCCATGGGAATGATAACTTTGTAAAGTAAGATCTTAGAATAGATTTGTTTTCTTGATAATCTCCTTGGTTTAATATATAGTATATCTCTTCAAATTTGCATATATATCTTTCTAACTCACACATATCACATATCTTTATATTTTCCATTGCAATCATTCCTTGGTTATATTCTTCTTGTGTTCTTTCTTCTTCATTAGAAATATGTCTATTTCCTAGAAATTCTATTCTTAAGATTTTCTCAAATCTTTTTAATATTTCCTGTATATTTTGTTCATTTAAGGAATTTCTATTATCTAATACTTCAGTTCTATTTACTCCATATTTTACACCTCCTTTGATGGTTTCTGATAACTTTCTCCACCATTCAGAGACAGTTCCTCTAAATGTATGTTCTATAAATCCAAAGGCCGTATATGTTTCCCATTTGTTAAATTGTATAGCTAAATCTGTACTTTTTATCCATGTTTCAGTAGCTTTATTTTTATCTACACAATCTAAATCTAACCATATTCCTGTTGTGTGGATTGGTTCATTATAAGATTTCATTGAATTTATTTCTTTTATGGATTGTTTTCTTACATTTCCAGTGTATCTTTTCTGGGTTTTTCTATATTGATTAATATCAACCTTATTAGGTATTGAGGTTCCATAAGGAAAATCTTTATATTGTTCTTCATCACTATTAAATTCTACTTTTATATCTTGACTAGAAGATGGATTGGTATTCATCTTTATATTTTTCATTTTTTCAGTTAATTCTTCTAACTGTTTTTTATATTTTTCATACTCTTCACCTGTAGATTCTAAGAATTTTTGTTCTATTTCTTCTACATCTGTTATCATATATTGTTTTTCTTCATGCTTTTTTCCTTTATTTTTTGTTATTCTAAAATCTTGGGGTGGATTAATTATAATCCTATCTTTTCCTCTAAGATTATTATCTAATAATGCATTTCCTACTTGTAGATTATATTCTAGATTTTCTAGTCTTTTATGTATATCCTCAAAACTTTCGTTTGTAGTGTTTTTAGGTAAATATGGATAACTAGGTTTTTTATGTTTTTTAACCTCTTTCAAAAAATTTTCAATTATATTTTCTTCATCTACTATATTCATCATAACTTTTGGATCGTATCATGGCTCTGATACCATTCTATCGGAGTGTGCAGCGGAGGGATTAATATTTTTGAGCCAATTAACTTCTTCATAAATTTTTAAAATATCACAATAAAATTTATAAAATTCACTATTTTTTACCAATATTTTTTCTTGAATAATTATGTTTAATTCTTTAATTCTCCTTCTTAAGTTAAGAATTATTTTATATATATCTTTTTCCATTTTAATTGCTTCATCATCTATGAAATTATTTTTATTTTTTAGTTTTGGGTCTAAATATTCTATAAAGAAGTCTTTCAGATCTTCTTCCAAATAGATTAATTCGTTTTCTATAACGTTTTTTAGATCAATAAAATTTTGTATAATATTTGAATCTAAATTTATTAAAGAATTTTGATCTATATTTCTTTGAGGACTTATTTGAAGGTTTTTAGACATTGTAGTGGCTTGGGTTGTAATTTCTCTATTAAGGGTATTTTTGGAAAATTAGTTGTTTGGAGACTAGTTTTCAAATGTTTTTATTTTTTAGACTAATTTGGAAAATCAACCTTCTATTTAGACTATTAAGCTGTATTTCCCTTGAAAATGAGGAAGGAAATAAAAACTAGGGGTTAGGTGTGGGTATATAATTATTGAATTTTATAATATTATTATTTAATATTAAAAATTATATTATTATCTAGTTTTTGTGCATATAAACTATAATTTTGATTTTTGAAATGCAATCTCTAAAAGTAGGTCTCCATGTTATTTCCACATCTTTAAATTTGAATAATTTTTTAGAGGAAATTAGATTATATACCCTAAATACGGGGCATTTTTGAAAAATAATGTGAAAAGTTGTTACAAAGTATAAAATACTATATTTTTACATTAATTTTAGTCTTTGTTTGATTCTCATTAAATTACATTACATTACATTTTATTTTTCTCTCTCTTATTTTCAACCACACAATCTTTTATAAAATAATATTACACGTAAATCGAAAATTTTTCCTTCCTTTTCAACTACTCATTTTTTCAACAAAACACTATTCCCAACATTTTCATTACAAAAAAGGGGCCAAACAGGGGCTTAATCTGTCAACAAACTAAAACCAAATAATTTCCAACTTTCCCCTTTATCTCCTTGCTCTCTCTATATTCATCTTTTCTCTTTCTCTATCGTACAAATCAGCCTTTCTTTTCTCTTTCACTAAGTATGAAATCCAATCACATCCGTCGTCGTCTTCTCAAAGGTAGAAGTACAATGACCATTGAGGCTCTGCCACCCAGAATATCTGCCTCCCGTATGGTAAAATATGATTTGCGGCATACAATCTTTTAGAAGGTAAGGCCATTTTTAATTTCTTGCCAATCACAACATGGGGTAGAAGCCCCACTTGCCGCAGCCAAGCCAACGTCAGTGGGAATACTCCAGCAACATGGTAATAATAGTAGTAGACAAGTAGCCGCCGAAGAAGAAAACAGAGAACAGAAAGTGATAACTTCATTTTGGAATAATTTAGTGTGGAAAGTGAATTGGGTAAGCTTTGTTCCAAGAACACCCATTTAATGTTACACCATCATCGGTATCCACTACCTGAATTTATTCGACATGATGGTGGATGCTATTATAGCAGCTATGGCGATTTTGGGCCATAAGAAAATTCCATTGATTTTGACAGAGATCGTGTGGCCAAACAAAGTTGAGTCTGAGGCTATAGGAAATTGTCCCGAGATGTACTTAAAGGGGTTGCTGATGCATTTGAGGTCAGGAATTGGGACTCCATTGAAGAATGAAGGGGTTGTTGAGAAATTGATCTCAAAAGTAGCAATAATAATCCCAATATGACTTTGAAGTACAGTATTAATTTCTCATTTTACAATGGATTCTTGGAAATGGTAGCTGCTTTGTACATATATACTTCTCGTGTTACAACTTGTTTTGGTTCCGAGAGTTGAGTTTCTATTATAGACGGAATTTTTGTTGCTTAGACAAGCAATTTAACTCATCACTATCTCGTACGGGCGTCGAGAATGGTTTTTGCCAGCCTTTCTAGTTTCTATTCAGTTAGTTTTGATATCTGATTCTAGTTTAATAGTACCAAGTCAAGATTGTTGATAATCGATGCATAATTGAGGATATGTCTGAAAAGGAAGAGAGATGACAAAACCAATTTATTGAGAAGTATACTTTGGTGTTTGTATTCCAATTCATATGTTTCTCGTGTCGATAGTAGTCTGGTTTTTATTATTGACACAAACGTAATGTGATTTTTTTGAATTTTTGGCACTTTTTGAGTATTCGTCACTTTTTTAAATTTCTACCGTTTTAAAATTTCTGTTACTTCCAAATTATTAGATGTTGTGTTCATAAAATGACATTATGTCCCTGTTTGATCCCCATTACCTGAAAATGAAAATGGGGGGAATAGTATTTTTTAGAAAACTGAGTGTTTGAAAAAGAATGAAAAATTTTCAATTTACGTGTAATATTATTTTATGGAAGATTGTGTGGTTGAAAATAGAAGAGAAAAAAATGAAATGTAATGTAATTTAATTTAATGGAGATCAAACAAAGGCTATCTCCCATGTTTAATTAATAGAAGCGAAACCTAATCATGTAGAGGCATTATACAGAAGAAAGTCAACCATTCTTGGATCTATTTTTGGATTAGATTGGTGTTTCTCACTTTGTTAGTGTCTCTTTTTAGAATCTTTTTTTTTTTAATAGTATTTGTCACTTTTATGAATTTTTGTCACTTCAAACTTATAGATTGTTGTTTTTTAAATGTGAAATTATGCTATATGTTTAACTAATACAAGTGAAGCATAATCACAAAGAGACAAAACAACGTGCTAAAAAAAATTGACCATTCATAAATCTATTCTAACTTTTGTTGCCTTTTTCAGTTTTTGTCACCCTTTTTTTAAAAAAATATTTTACATTTTGGTGAATAACTTCCAAATCCAAGTTCATATGCTAGTTAATAAAAATGAAATATAATAAAAAGTGACAACATGCAAAAGAAAATCAACCATCAATGGGATCTTTTCTAAGATTTTGATTGATGTTAAATATTATGTCACTTTAAGGTAGGGGTGTAAGTGGTCCGATTTTATCAATTTTTGACAAATTTTCAAATCAAACCGTTTAAAATGGTTTGAGAAAAATTCAAACTTAAACCAAACCATTTTGAACGGTTTGAAAAAAATTCAAACCTAAACCTAACGGTTTGGTCCATTTTTAAACCGTTGATTTCGCCATATATTTTTTGCTAGTCTACTTTTATATCATTAATTCATTGAATTTAATATATATTTATATCTCACTAGTAATAAATCTAAAACAAACTAAGCCCCTATTTGAACCAAATTTTTGGGACAAAAAAATAAAATTTTGGACCATTATTCCACAAGATCAGCCATTTTCGTTGACCTGCTATTTCATGTGTGCGACTCAACCTTCTCTCTAATAGTCAATTTTCTCATTATGATGATATGAAAAATATGGCTCAAACAGGGGCTAAATATATCTATTATAAATTTAAATATCAACTAAATCAAAGTGAAATCACAATAAACTAAAACATAGTTTTTTTTTCCATTTTTGTTCACTTTTTTTAGGCTAATGACGATACAATAACGTTACAATACAAGTCTACTAAATTAGATATAAGGTCCAAAAAACATAATGATATCAAACAAGATCTCATGATCATCATATCTAAAAAAAATGATACTGATTAAACAAAGAGAATAATCAACCACAATAATAAAGCAATTGTTTATAATATCTAAATATAACAATTACACAAGTTTACGTTTGTATGATATTATGAAACATGTTTAATTTTAGATTCTTACCTTAGTTTGCTCCAAAAAATTATTGATCTGAAACTTTATTTGTGGCAAATATTATCACCAAAGGTCTAGGATCTCTTTGTCTCCGATTTGATATAATAGACTTCAATTCAACTTTGAAGAGGCGTGAAAAATATGAAAAAAAAGTGTGTGCCGGTGGCTCAAAACTGTGTTGAGTTTCAACTGGAGTTCATCTAAATTTTGAAGAGGAAAAAAGTTTTTGATAGATTATGTTAGTTTTGAAATTATTAAATATATATTAGGATTATTGTATAATAATAATAATAATATATCTATATTGGAAAATTAGGAATTGCCAAAAATACCCACAAATGAATTTGGATGAATTTTCAAAAAATTTCATTTTTTTCATTTTTTTTACTTTTATATATTTTTTCGCCGGTCCGATTTGATTTTAAATTGCAATTAAAATTCTCAAACCTAAACCAAGTCATTTTGACCAGTTTGGTTTGGGTCAAAACCATTTCGTTGATCGAATCCATGTGGCACCAAACCGACAGTTTTTAAAATGCGATTTCGATTCGATATTCCAATTTTGTGATTTTTGCTTGCAGCTCTGCTTTAAGGAGTATTTGTCTCTTTCTTAAGTGTTTGTCACTTTTTGAGTTTTTGTTTTTGTTTTTTTTATCACTTTATTGAATTGATTCCAAGGTTTTGATTGGTGTTTTGTCATTTTTTGAATTTTTATAACTTTTTTGAATATTGTACTTTTTTTAAATTTTTGTCACTTTTTTAGAGTTTGTCACTTTATTTAATTTTCTATCACTTTTTTTTAAATTTCTATTATTTTTTATTGTTTATAACTTTTTTTTAAAATTTTTGTCATTTTTTTAATAACAAAATATTATTTTTTATATAATAAAAAAAGACATTTTATGTCATTTTTAATAAAAATGTGACATTTAACTTTAAAAACTAACATTGTTTAATAAAAAGTGTTACTTACCTTTGTTTGGCCCTCATTAATTTTCATTCCACTATTTCATTTTTCTCTTTCTTATTTTCAACCATACAATCTTCCATAAAAAAATATTACACGTAAATCGAAAAAATTTCTTTATTTTTCAACTACTCATTTTTTAAATACACATTATTCCACCCATTTTCATTTTCACAAAATGGGGGCCAAACGAACTTACACAGTATTTTTCATTTTCAAAGCACTTTTCATATGATTTTTCAAAATATTCCTAATTTTCGAAGTATATTGGTAAGTTGCCCATGTCAAATTATCTCCAAAAGGCATCCATGTCTCTTGATAATATTTTATTTGATTAAAACAAATCAATTTGATAAAGATAGCTTTATAGCTTTAGAGGGATCAAATGCTCATGTATTGATGTGGAAATATTTATAAGCTCATTTTTTGAGACATTTTGATCAATGTTTTGTTGATAATTACTTTAAAGATGTTCGGCGGCGAATGGAGAAAGAGGATGAACGGTAGTGGTGCCACATTTTTTTTTAATAATTTTCATCACTTTATTGAATTGTTCCCAATATTTTAATTTTTTTTTTGAGTGTTTGTCACTTTTTTTTTTGAATTTCTGTCATTTTTTTAGAGTTTATTACTTTTTCTGTGAATTTCTATTACTTTTTGGTGACAAACATTATTTTTTAATAAAAAGCGACATTGTTTGACCTTTTTTAATTAAAAAAGTGACAATTAATTGTAAAACTAAAAAATGACACTTAATTTTACACATTATTTTTTACTTTCAAAATACTTTTCATATGATTTTTCAAAAGATCTCTAATTTTAGATTTATCTTTGTAAGTTGCACTATTTTTTTAAGTATAAAAATAATAATAATAATAAAATAAACAAAGAAGGCTGCTCCAACCTGTCCATGCTGCGATCTCGGCAATATTTATCATTTTTCTACAAATTAAAATTCAATAATTGTTATAAAAAATTGGAGATAAATACTGCATTTTTCAAAATGTGTAGTTTTAGGGCCTGTTCAGTTGGGATTTTCAGAATTGATTTTTTGACCGTTAGAAAAAAAGTGGGGATCACCTGTAAGAAAAAAAGTAAAAAATGACGGCTAAAATAATAAAATAACAGTCAAAAAATCAATTTTTTTGAATGAAAAATCAATCCCAAACTGGCTCTTAATGAAACATGATCTTTCTAATAGTTTATCATATGAAGTCAGTTGACATTTTTGATGAGTCCATAGGAAATTTGCTGGATACGACACTTTTAGATTTAAAATTTGAATTCTGTTAGCTCCTTTTGACTTGAGTTTCATATTGTCCATCTTTTGAATTATTTGTCAAGCTCGTTTGGTAGTAAGTGGCCATCTGAGAGAGCTTTTCTCTCAAATTCAACAATTTTTTGACCGTTAAAAACTACAGAATGGGTCCCATTTTGACAGCAATTTTTGACAAATAAAAAGTGAACTACCAGCAAAATCAGTCTCTCATATAAAATAAATTAAATGTCAAGGGCAAAAAGGTCATTTTTGCTTAAAATGGTCTAAAATTGCAGCTAAGTTGTTTGATTTTCTACAGAAT
Source organism: Olea europaea var. sylvestris (assembly GCF_002742605.1). Taxonomy (NCBI): domain Eukaryota; kingdom Viridiplantae; phylum Streptophyta; class Magnoliopsida; order Lamiales; family Oleaceae; genus Olea; species Olea europaea. Next base: position 364,250 of record NW_019240764.1, on the reverse strand, counting down.
GCGTGCTGTCAGCATGAAAAGCAACGGACCAAATTTCAATTATCAATGGTCCAAATTGTGATTTTAAACTCTCCCAGACAGGGCCTAAGTTTTTCACCTCAAAAAATCAATTTTTTAACCGTTAGTTCAATATTTTAGGTGTCATTTTTGAATTCTTCATTTATAGGTGGGATTTACGTTTTTCACCGACTATCAAAAAATCAATTCTCATAATCACTACCAAACAAGCCATTGTCTAACTTTGTTATTAAATTCTCCACATTCCTTTTTACAAGAATTTCAATGTTTTTAGGCATTCTCATCAATTTAGGATATGAATGGTAAAATAGTTGAGCCAGTGCAGTCCGCCCGCTTCTTTGCCTTGCCCCATTGGGAAAAGAGGGTGGGGCACGTGAAATGTAGTTTCCATCTTGAACTCAATCCAATTATTATTTAATTTTAAGGAAAATTTGCAGTAGTTGTCCAAAACCTTTTAGAAATATGCTAAAAGGTCCCAGCCTTTTAATAAATGTACAAGGATTTTTGTACAATTTCCATCCACTTATCCGTTAGTTATCACAAATCATTGGGTGAAAGAGGTGGTATAGCTGGTAGGGGTGAGACCGGGTAGGAGCAAGAACTTCGTTTTCTTTTATTTTTTATTTATCAATTATTAATTCATTTTTTAAAAAATTGTTTTAATGGTTTTGAGTGAAAAATGGTAAAAGAGTCTTTCGATCAAACTAGTGTCAAATTAATTTCGATCAACTTACGGACATGTAAATGAAAACTGTCCATAGGTCATTTGGCTGCACTTTTATTAAAAAAAATTGAATGTAGGTGTACAACAAATTTCATGTATGAAAAATGAAATTTGATAAAATATTAAGTAAATCGATCTTCTTGTGACTACAAAATCGCACGATTCACTAATGATGGTCCGAATGTCTGAAAACAAGATGCCACGCGACTTGAATCATGGATTTGAAGACTTGTTGAAAATTTGATTTGCTTGCATTTTCAGGACTTGGTCGAATTGGTTTTGAACATTCAAGATTTTGACTTGAACGTGAATTTGATCTTACTTGGATTTGGACTGGGACTTGAGAGAATTTCTAGTCTACTTCGTCCTTTCTTTGAAATTTTGCCTAGATTTGTGTTTTTCCCTTCACTTAAACTTTTACTTCTCTTGGACCTTAGGTCATATTTTATATAGACATTTTATTACCATCCACTATTAATTTATTTTTAAAATGAGTTCAAAAAGTAGGATGGACTTTTAATACGAGATTGATATTTTGATAAGAGAAAAATACATAACTACTTAACTTTAACTATACAAATTCACATTTAACAAGCTTAAAAAATATTTCAAAATTCAGATGATAAATGACAATAATGTGTTACATATGTTTATAAAATATTATTATCTATGAGTTTTAGGAAACCAAATTCCACCGGAACTCTACACAAATACCCCAATTTACCGCATCCACCCCAAATTCGACGGATCTCTATGTATACATCTTCTCAAATTTATCTATTTTCTAATCCCCAATTTCAATCATCCGCATCTATTGGTCTGATAATCTCTCAAATCCTTTTCAAAACCTATCAATGGACTTTTTTCGTCAGCTTTAATCGCAGTCGGAGAAGAAGATCTGTGTGGATTGTTTGCTGAAGAATCGCATCCGGGGAAGGAGATCTATGATGACGATTTTTTTTTGGGTGAGAATCGCAATTGTTGAAAGAGATATGATAGAGCTCTTGCTGCTTTGATTCTCCTATCATCACATCATCTCCGCAGTCGTGATGATTTCAAGCTGAATTAAAGAATTTGATTTTATAGTTTATATATTGGATTTATGGTTTTTGATTGTTTAAATTTGAATTGTGCTATGAAAGTGATGTTATAATTTTTGGAAAAGACACTTTTATTATTAACAATATAGATTCACCAGAATTCTTAAAGAAGTGCGGTGGACCCTTCTATTTACATACAAACTCAGACTTTGAAGAAAATTTAGAATTTTTAGATAATTTATTTTTAAAAACTTTAAAGACTAATTTTATATCAAGAAATAAAGAATTAATAATTTTTAGCAAGACATTTTCTAAGATAGATAGTATAAATAAGATTCTAGAATTAGCTAAAAGAATTCAAATATCAGGAGAAGACCCTATAAAACATCTTTTATGATATGAAATCAAAGCAAAATTAAAGGAAGAAAAGCAAGAATGGTTATAAACTATAAAATATTAAAAGATAATATCATAAAAGATGAATATAAGATACCAGATAAACATATATTAATAAATAAAATACAAGATAGCAAGATATTTTATAAATTTGATTGTAAATATGAATTTTGGAAAATAAAAGAGAAAATTTCACAAAATGTCCAATTTTACCTAGTCATTTGCAAAAATGCCCACTATTACAAAAATGTTTAATTTGGAAGAATTTAGACCAAAATACCCTTATTAACAATTTATAATTCCACATTAAGACCAAAAAATGGACATTTTTGCAATATTGTTATTGGCCAATTAAATTTTGACACATAACCTGCTAAATTTATTTCAAAAAGTATACATGTCAAATCACAATAAATGATATTTTTTCATTGATTCAGAAATGTCAATAATGATATTTTTAAATGTAGAGAAATGTTATGTTCAAAATGAAATGTCATTTTAGACAAATGAAACGATGTTCAAATATCGAGAATGACATATGAAACATCGAGAAGCATTATTTTAATGTAACTTCTCAAGGAAGCCACTTCTTAAAATTCGTGACAAATTGATAAAAATATTAAATGTCGAGAACGACATTTAAAATGTCGTTCTATTTTAATGTAACTTTTCAAGGAAGCCACTTCTCAAAATTCGTGACAAATTGATAAAAAAATCAAATGTCGAGAATATTATTTCAAAATCTAGCTTTTCGTTAAGGATATAATAGATAAGTTGGCACTAAATTCAAATGAGTGAACACTTTTTAACTCATACTCTTAAAATTGGATATTCTTAAAAATGCCTCAAAATAAAAATGGCAAAATATTAGGGGGTGTTCTCTTTGTGTTTCAGTTTTGTGTTTTGAGTTTTGAATTCATTTTGAGTTTTGTATTTTGAGTTTTTGTTTTGAAATTGTTGAAAATGCGTTCTTTTTGTTTGTTTCTCAAAACCAAAAAAAATAAATTTTTTTTTTAAAATTTTGAGAATCACCACAACACCACCTCAAAACACCAAAAAAAAAAAAATTAATTTTTTTTTTTTTTAAAGTTTTTTTTTTTTTGAAATTTTGAGAATCACCAAACTATCTCCTCAAAAATTTTTTTTTTAATTTTTAATTTTTTTTGAAATTTTGAGAATCACCACACCACCTCCTCAAAAAAAAAAAAAAAGAAGTGTTTCCCGCGTTTTCAATTTTTTCAAGTTTTACACTGAAAACGCCCAAAACGATAAAAAAGTCGTTTTGTGTTTTCTTCACAAATTTTTTTTCGTTTTCGAAAACGTTTTTGAAAATTCGTTTTCGAAAACGGGAAAGAGAACACGTTTTCACCGTTTTGAAAAATCGAAAACAGAAAACGACCCGAAAACGGTAAAGAGAACAGGGCCTTATATCCCTTGGACAACTTTTACTACTCCTTTATGACATTTTGAATAGTTAGTTATGTCTTTTGGGTTAAAAATGCACTTTCTACTTTTCGAAGAGAGATGGTCATTATTTTTAATTATCTTCCATTTGTTTGTGTATATAAAGATGATATTTTTATTCATAGTGAAAATCATAAAGAACATATGAAGCATTTGGAGATAACTTTGAATAAGTTTATAAAGAATGATTTGATTATAAGTAAAAAGAAAATGGAAATAAATAAACAAAAATTGAATTTTTAGGAATAATCCTAAAAGAAGGAAAGATCAAGTTGCAACCGCATATAGTATAGACAATTCTACAATTTCTAGATAAAATTGAAGAAACTAAAAAATTACAAGCCTTTTTAGAAATATTAAATTATGCTAGACACTTTATTAAAGACTTAGGAAAGAAAGTAGGATCATTATATTACAAATTGTCTAGTAAAGGACAAAAATGTTTTAGTCAAGCAGATATAGATCCTATTAAAAGGATAAAAGACGAAGTTAAAAATTTACCACCATCAGAATTACCTTTAGATAGTGAATATATAATAATAGAAATAGATGAATGTGAATTAGGATGGGGAGGAATTTCATATTTCAAACCGAATAAATATAGTAGATAAAAGGAAGAAAAGATTTATAGATATGCTAACGAAAAATATATGATAAAAGAAAAATATTTAGCTCTCGTTTGATTCTCATTCTTATAAGAATGAGAATGAAAAATATAGTCATTACGGAATCCACATAAAAGAGAACAAGTCAAATATCGTGGCTTGATGTGATAAATAATAATCATATTTTTCATTTTTTTGGTCAAATAATGGAAAACAAACGAAGCCTTAATTCGTTTAGATTATGAAATAATGGCCATTATACATAGTATAAAATATTTTAAATTAAACTTAAATATTGAATTTGCAATTATGACAGATTTTGAATTTATAATAAAATTTATTAAAAAGACAAATTTTGACAAAATAAGACAAAAAAATATTGTTAAAATTATATGAGATATTGAATAGTTATAAAATTAATATAGAATACATATAAAGCAAAAAAAAAAAAAAAATTTTGGCAGATAATTTAAGTAAACAAGTTATTAATTTTCTATCCCACTATCTTCATGGTGCAGATGAATTAGAGGATGATGAACTTTAGGAATGCCACTCTAGAAGTAGCTCAACGAGGATCTAATCCAATTTAGAGAAAATAATTTAGAAAGACTTTCAGAAAGGGAGCGTTCTCTACTAGATAATCTCTGAATGACACGTGACTCCAAACAAAAATTAGACAGCATTAATGTTTTAGCTAATCATTCTATACAGATTCAAAATAAACTAGAAAGCATAAATTTTAGTTTCTTTGTAATCATTAAGTGTAGAAAGCTTGATAACTTTAATTATTAGCCAGAAGTACAACAACAAGTAGAAAGATTTCCTAACCCTCTTTTCAAAAGATTTTATATACTTGAAGAAGGTTTGAACTTCAGTAGAGAAATGATAGGATTTTTATATATTTGAAAGAGTTAGACAGAATATGACCACGCAAACCATTACTTCTCAAGCGTCATCTTCGTCCCCATCCATACAACTTTGCAATAGCTATGAAATTATGACCAAAATTGTTAGAAATTTGAATATTAAAAAGCTTTAATTAGAAGAAAGACTACAGATCCTTGAAGATGAAATCTCTTCATCTCGACCGACTATTAATAAATATTAAAATGAAATTATTCAGATCGAAGGTCCTGTGCCACTTTCACTCCAATTTATCTGACCTTCAATTCATCTTTGTCCAGCTAGTTCATAACAAAACTTGACCACTGGAGTTCTCCGGAGTCTGTGTTAGCTTGTCTCGGGTGAGGTCTCTAGTACGAAATGAGCCACTTCAAATAGGAACAACAATCTGCACGGTGAATCCCAGCTTCTGTGATAGATCTTGGCTGGCGCCGAAAGGTCTTTACTGATCTATTCTATGAAAATTCTTAATTAATTCTGCACTTAGGGTGGAATACTTGTCGATGTTTTTGTCGGGTGGAAAGACCAGATCCCAAGTTGTCCCTTATTCTTTTTCTGACGTGAGGACGTAATAGCGGGATGGCTGGGAATTACTTCTTCCTTCATTACACTATAAGTAGAGAGAAGAGGAACCCTTCTCCACAGCCCAGGCAGACTTCAATTCTATCGATGCAGCAAGAAAGCTCAACATATGTATGATGTAAAGGATGAAGTTGGAAGTAGTAGTACCACTCCTGCCATCTATTCCTGCCTATGGAAGGAATATCAGATTGGAGATTCTCCTCGCAAGGTGGTCAAAATGGCGTGATGAGAACGATCCTCTTATGCACCCTAGTTTTCAATGAGGGGCACCCGACGGTTGCCCGAACATCTTCTTTAAAACCCTTGAACCTGGTCATTAGATAGCTTAAAAAGACTAAGGTTGAGAGATACTGTTGAAAAACTATCTCCAAAGACATTGTATCTAAAGTCGAAATTATTCTGATACAAAATTAACAGATTCTACAGCTGTAGGGTAAGAAAAGACTTTATATGAATTAGAACATAAAATTGGCGATTGTGCTAGTATTGCTCGAAATTCTATAAAGGAGTCAGTTGTACAAGAAATCATCGATTTTTCTCAAATTCTAAGCTATTATCACAAGAAAATCGATATTTCCTTGAACATATCCCTAAATACAAATCATCTACTAAAAATTTAGCTTTTCTTAGACATAAATATCCTACAATTTCTTTTAACTATACCATCTTCAAAGAAAAAGACCTTTTTTATTCATCTCTATAGTTTAGCATGATAGACACTATAAATCTTTTAAACAGATCTTTTAGATTTTTTCCACCAAAACTTAAAGAGATTCTTTGTTAGTTAAAAGATTACCCTTTAATTATACAATTTATTTCCAGACCACCTTTTGTAAATAATGGTATAGTAATTCCGGCCTATCATCATATTTCAATCTTCGAAGGAGTTAAAAGATATAGACCTTCTTCAAAGACCAATATCAAAATAAAGATTAGACAGATTGATTATGAAAGATGGAACTCATAAACCATGGCAATGATGAAAGTTCAAGAACAATAGAGTTATTTTCTATCAAGAACATCTCGCTATAAAAGTTAAAGCAGAAAAAATTTCAGTACCAAATATTTAACATAAAGAGCTATATAAAATGGCTTTTCAAGAAACAAATAATGAATTATTAGAAGGACAATCAAATATAGAGAAAAAAGAGTACATCTCTGACGGCAAAACTAATGAGATAGATGCAGACCTAGAAGATACTTACATAGAGATGATGGATAGATAAGTGCATTAATTGAAAAGGAAGAAAAGACATAAAGAAAAAGCAGATGAATAGTATTAAAAAAATTGGCGTGAAGGAAAAGCAGATAATTAGTGTTCAAAGGACAATTATCCAGTAAAGAAAGTCAAAAAGTTGGAGCTTGAAAACGAAATTTTCAAAAGAATCCTCACAGCTGTAAAGCAATATTTAATTATTTAATTGTAAATCAAATATCTATTAAGTTATCCATGATTGATTATTTGTAAAATACACACCTGTAAAGTTGTAGAGTATTGAGAAGAATAGAAGTGATGTGCTAGTGTTTATAAATACTAACACCATTCACAAAGGAAGACACACCAAGAAAAACACAAAGCCCATTATAGCACTTGAACTCGAAAAATTCTCTCACAATTTTTGTAAATTCAAACAAACTTTTTACATTCAAAAACTTCAAAATAAAGTAAGTTCTTTTCATACTTCCTCTTGTTTATAATTTTCATTTACTTTATTTATTTTCGGGCAAAGCCTAAAAGGAAAGACACCAAGTAAGCAATTGATTTATTCGGAAGAAGTATATTATATCTTTTTCATAAAAAAAAATTAACGTTCTTAACCTCTTTATTTTGGATTCCATGATTAAAAAGATAGAGTAATCCTCTGAGTTAAGATGGTTGTTTTGTCTCCTAATTTAGGTAATTTTTTAAAACCTTTTTTAACATGATAATTTTTTTTTGATTATAGTCTTGAGTCTTTTTGAGAAGATTAAGAAAAAAGCTACGAGAGAGTTAAAAAAAATGTGTGAGAGAGAGTATAATCTGAAAAGAATAAGTTGCTGAATGGTAAAGTACATTAAGACCATTATAAACATATTGTTTTTAAGTTATAATATATTATGCCATTAGACAATTATACTTTATCTACTTTACTTTGTTGTTCAATAAAAAGTTTTAAAGAGTATATAAATATTTGTTTAGAAAATCAAGAAATTGGTAAATTAGTTGTTATATAAAGCTACATATTATCTTCTCCAGATAAAAATAGAGATGAATCCTCTTTATAGATCAAGAAGCAAATTACTATGCTGTCTATCTATTAGTGTTGGAGTTTTTTGATAGAAGATCCTAAAGATTGTAAGAAAAGACAAGAAACATAAAATGATAAGAGAAAATAATACAATGATTCTCTTTTTAAGAGAAAAGATTTTTTTGGCCCTAAGAGTAGATTTTAAATATTGGTAGATTAAATATGGTATTAAAGATTGGTAGATTTAAATATCCTAAGAGTAGAATTTAATTATTGGTAGATTAAAAATCAATATGACATACCTTTAAAGAGTAAACAACAAATCAACATATTTAGATTTAATTATAAAATAGTCTTTTTTATATGAAATTTTAAAATTTAATTACAAATAGATCTTTTTCTTAAAAAGTGGATGAAAAAAGAAAAATGTTATAAGAATATTTAGGTACACTTTAATTTTGAATAATGCATGTTGCACAGAAGGCAGCATCCAAAAGCAGTGCTAGAAGATAATTTGGAGGGAAATGATTGAATGAAAAGTTGATTGTGTTTTAAATTGGCAAATAATAAAGTATTATGTGACATTACACAAACCTTTATGTCGACTTTGATGTATATGTAGCAAGGTCTTTTAATTAATTTATTTTTTATTGAAAATGGAGATAAACAATAAAAGAGAGGAAAAAAGAAATACACATGATCGAACAAAATGATTTTTTAATCACCGGTTCACCACTCTAATGTCCATAGAAGGGAAAAGGAAGAGAAATATTGTAAGAAATAAAAACTACTTATTAATCTTTTTTATTTTTATTTTGTGAAAGTTTCTTAAAACCTTAGAATGAATGAGAGACAAATTTTGAGATTTTATTTTTGTACTTTTTGCTTAAAACTTAT